>NW_027285774.1:0-25720 GCF_040894005.1 Engystomops pustulosus | reverse complement strand
TACTGCCCCCTATGTACAGGAATATAACTACTAAAATACTGCCCCCTATGTACAAGAATATAACTACTATAATACTGCCCCCTATGTACAGGAATATAACTACTATAATACTGCCCCCTATGTACAGGAATATAACTACTATAATACTGCCCCCTATGTACAGGAATATAACTACTATAATACTGCTCCCTATGTACAAGAATATAACTACTATAATACTGCCCCCTATGTACAGGAATATAACTACTATAATACTGCTCCCTATGTACAAGAATATAACTACTATAATACTGCCCCCTATGTACAAGAATATAACTACTATAATACTGCCCCCTATGTACAGGAATATAACTACTATAATACTGCCCCCTATGTACAAGAATATAACTACTATAATACTGCCCCCTATGTACAAGAATATAACTTCTATAATACTGCCCCCTATGTACAAGAATATAACTTCTATAATACTGCCCCCTATGTACAAGAATATAACTATAATACTGCCCCCTATGTACAAGAATATAACTACTATAATACTGCCCCCTATGTACAAGAATATAACTACTATAATACTGTCCCCTATGTACAAGAATATAATTACTATAATATTGCTCCCTATGTACAAGAATATAACTACTATAATACTGCCCCCTATGTACAAGAATATAACTACTATAATACTGCCCCCTATGTACAAGAATATAACTACTATAATACTGCCTCCTATGTACAAGAATGTAACTACTATAATACTGCCCCCTATGTACAAGAATGTAACTACTATAATACTGCCCCCTATGTACAAGAATATAACTACTATAATACTGCCCCCTATGTACAGGAACATAACTACTATAATACCGCCCCTATGTACAAGAATATAACTACTCTAATACTGCCCCCTATGTACAGGAATATAACTACTATAATACTGCCCCCTGTGTACAAGAATATAACTACTATAATACTGCCCCTATGTACAAGAATATAACTACTATAATACTGCCCCCTATGTACAAGAATATAACTACTATAATACTGCCCCCTATGTACAAGAATATAACTACTATAATACTACCCCCTATGTACAAGAATACTATAATACTGTCCCCTATGTACAAGAATATAACTACTATAATACTGCCCCTATGTACAAGAATATAACTACTATAATACTGCCCCCTATGTACAGGAATAAAACTACTATAATACTGCCCCCTATGTACAAGAATATAACTACTATAATACTGCCCCCTATGTACAGGAATATAACTACTATAATACTGCCCCCTATGTACAAGAATATAACTACTATAATACTGCCCCCTATGTACAAGAATATAACTACTATAATACTGCCCCCTATGTACAGGAATATAACTACTATAATACTGCCCCCTATGTACAGGAATATAACTACTATAATACTGCCCCCTATGTACAAGAATGTAACTACTCTAATACTGCCCCCTATGTACAGGAATATAACTACTATAATACTGCCCCCTGTGTACAAGAATATAACTACTATAATACTGCCCCTATGTACAAGAATATAACTACTATAATACTGCCCCCTATGTACAGGAATATAACTACTATAATACTGCCCCCTATGTACAAGAATATAACTACTATAATACTACCCCCTATGTACAAGAATATAACTACTATAATACTGTCCCCTATGTACAAGAATATAACTACTATAATACTGCCCCCTATGTACAGGAATATAACTACTATAATACTGCCCCCTATGTACAAGAATATAACTACTATAATACTGCCCCCTATGTACAGGAATATAACTACTATAATACTGCTCCCTATGTACAAGAATATAACTACTATAATACTGCCCCCTATGTACAAGAATATAACTACTATAATACTGCCCCCTATGTACAGGAATATAACTACTATAATACTGCCCCCTATGTACAAGAATATAACTACTATAATACTGCCCCCTATGTACAAGAATATAACTACTATAATACTGCCCCCTATGTACAAGAATATAACTACTATAATACTGCCCCCTATGTACAAGAATATAACTACTATAATACTGCCCCCTATGTACAGGAATATAACTACTATAATACTGCCCCCTATGTACAAGAATATAACTACTATAATACTGCCCCCTATGTACAAGAATATAACTACTATAATACTACCCCCTATGTACAAGAATACTATAATACTGTCCCCTATGTACAAGAATATAACTACTATAATACTGCCCCTATGTACAAGAATATAACTACTATAATACTGCCCCCTATGTACAGGAATATAACTACTATAATACTGCCCCCTATGTACAAGAATATAACTACTATAATACTGCCCCCTATGTACAGGAATATAACTACTATAATACTGCCCCCTATGTACAAGAATATAACTACTATAATACTGCCCCCTATGTACAAGAATATAACTACTATAATACTGCCCCCTATGTACAGGAATATAACTACTATAATACTGCCCCCTATGTACAGGAATATAACTACTATAATACTGCCCCCTATGTACAAGAATATAACTACTATAATAACTATTATAATACTGCCCCCTATGTACAAGAATATAACTACTATAATACTACCCCCTATGTACAAGAATATAACTACTATAATACTGCCCCCTATGTACAAGAATATAACTACTATAATACTGCCCCCTATGTACAGGAATATAACTACTATAATACTGCCCCCTATGTACAAGAATATAACTACTATAATACTGCCCCCTATGTACAGGAATATAACTACTATAATACTGCCCCCTATGTACAGGAATATAACTACTATAATACTGCCCCCTATGTACAAGAATATAACTACTATAATACTGCCCCCTATGTACAGGAATATAACTACTATAATACTGCCCCCTATGTACAGGAATATAACTACTATAATACTGCCCCCTATGTACAGGAATATAACTACTATAATACTGCCCCCTATGTACAGGAATATAACTACTATAATACTGCTCCCTATGTACAAGAATATAACTACTATAATACTGCCCCCTATGTACAAGAATATAACTACTATAATACTACAGCCCCCTATGTATAAGAATATAACTACTATAATACTGCCCCCTATGTACAGGAATATAACTACTATAATACTGCCCCCTATGTACAAGAATATAACTACTATAATACTGCCCCCTATGTACAGGAATATAACTACTATAATACTGCTCCCTATGTACAAGAATATAACTACTATAATACTGCCCCCTATGTACAAGAATATAACTACTATAATACTGCCCCCTATGTACAGGAATATAACTACTATAATACTGCCCCCTATGTACAAGAATATAACTACTATAATACTGCCCCCTATGTACAAGAATATAACTACTATAATACTGCCCCCTATGTACAAGAATATAACTACTATAATACTGCCCCCTATGTACAAGAATATAACTTCTATAATACTGCCCCCTATGTACAAGAATATAACTTCTATAATACTGCCCCCTATGTACAAGAATATAACTATAATACTGCCCCCTATGTACAAGAATATAACTACTATAATACTGCCCCCTATGTACAAGAATATAACTACTATAATACTGCCCCCTATGTACAAGAATATAACTACTATAATACTGCCCCCTATGTACAAGAATATAACTACTATAATTTTATAGATAAAAGAAAAGACAGCTCAACAATAGCAGGTCTGGAATATGAATGTAAGGGGCGGCTGAGGAAAAATCCTCCATTTTTCATAACTTCCATAAAACTGCTCTCCCACCGCCTCCATAGACAACTACCCCCCACCCACATCGTCTCTCTCTCCTCACTCAGACAGTCCCCTCCATGCATGCCACCCTCTTCTCACACAGCAAACCACCTCAGGTCTTACAAAGCAAAACCCCAAAGTTAAATCCCCCCCTGCCCCCAGGTATAGTCCCCCCTGCCCCCAGGTCTAGTGACCCCTGTCCCCAGGTTTAGCCCCCCCCCCTCTGCCCCCAGGTCTAGTCCCCCCCCTCTGCCCCCAGGTCTAGTTCCCCCCCTCTGCCCCCAGGTCTAGTTCCCCCCCTCTGCCCCCAGGTCTAGTTCCCCCTCCCTGCCCCCAGGTCTAGTTCCCCCTCCCTGCCCCCAGGTTTAGTTCCCCCTCCCTGCACCCTGGTCTAGTTCCCCCTCCCTGCCCCCAGGTCTAGTTCCCCCTCCCTGCCCCCAGGTCTAGTTCCCCCTCCCTGCCCCCAGGTCTAGTTCCCCCTCCCTGCCCCCAGGTCTAGTTCCCCCTCCCTGCCCCCTGGTCTAGTTCCCCCTCCCTGCCCCCAGGTCTAGTTCCCCCTCCCTGCCCCCAGGTCTAGTTCCCCCTTTCTGCCCCCAGATCTAGTTCCCCCTCCCTGCCCCCTGGTCTAGTTCCCCCTCCCTGCCCCCAGGTCTAGTTCCCCCTTCCTGCCCCCAGATCTAGTTCCCCCTCCCTGCCCCCTGGTCTAGTTCCCCCTCCCTGCCCCCTGGTCTAGTTCCCCCTCCCTGCCCCCTGGTCTAGTTCCCCCTCCCTGCCCCCTGGTCTAGTTCCCCCTCCCTGCCCCCAGGTCTAGTTCCCCCTCCCTGCCCCCAGGTCTAGTTCCCCCTCCCTGCCCCCAGGTCTAGTTCCCCCTCCCTGCCCCCAGGTCTAGTTCCCCCTCCCTGCCCCCAGGTCTAGTTCCCCCTCCCTGCCCCCAGGTCTAGTTCCCCCTCCCTGCCCCCAGGTCTAGTTCCCCCTCCCTGCCCCCAGGTCTAGTTCCCCCTCCCTGCCCCCAGGTCTAGTTCCCCCTCCCTGCCCCCAGGTCTAGTTCCCCCTCCCTGCCCCCAGGTCTAGTTCCCCCTCCCTGCCCCCAGGTCTAGTTCCCCCTCCCTGCCCCCAGGTCTAGTTCCCCCTCCCTGCCCCCAGGTCTAGTTCCCCCTCCCTGCCCCCAGGTCTAGTTCCCCCTCCCTGCCCCCAGGTCTAGTTCCCCCTCCCTGCCCCCAGGTCTAGTTCCCCCTCCCTGCCCCCAGGTCTAGTTCCCTCTCCTTGCCCCCAGATCTAGTTCCCCCTCCCTGCCCCCAGGTCTAGTTCCCCCTCCCTGCCCCCAGGTCTAGTTCCCCCTCCCTGCCCCCAGGTCTAGTTCCCCCTCCCTGCCCCCAGATCTAGTTCCCTCTCCTTGCCCCCAGATCTAGTTCCCTCTCCTTGCCCCCAGATCTAGTTCCCTCTCCTTGCCCCCAGGTCTAGTTCCCTCTCCTTGCCCCCAGATCTAGTTCCCTCTCCTTGCCCCCAGATCTAGTTCCCTCTCCTTGCCCCCAGGTCTAGTTCCCTCTCCTTGCCCCCAGGTCTAGTTCCCTCTCCTTGCCCCCAGGTCTAGTTCCCTCTCCTTGCCCCCAGGTCTAGTTCCCTCTCCTTGCCCCCAGGTCTAGTTCCCTCTCCTTGCCCCCAGGTCTAGTTCCCTCTCCTTGCCCCCAGGTCTAGTTCCCTCTCCTTGCCCCCAGGTCTAGTTCCCTCTCCTTGCCCCCAGGTCTAGTTCCCTCTCCTTGCCCCCAGGTCTAGTTCCCTCTCCTTGCCCCCAGGTCTAGTTCCCTCTCCTTGCCCCCAGATCTAGTTCCCTCTCCTTGCCCCCAGATCTAGTTCCCTCTCCTTGCCCCCAGATCTAGTTCCCTCTCCTTGCCCCCAGATCTAGTTCCCTCTCCTTGCCCCCAGATCTAGTTCCCTCTCCTTGCCCCCAGATCTAGTTCCCTCTCCTTGCCCCCAGATCTAGTTCCCTCTCCTTGCCCCCAGATCTAGTTCCCTCTCCTTGCCCCCAGATCTAGTTCCCTCTCCTTGCCCCCAGATCTAGTTCCCTCTCCTTGCCCCCAGATCTAGTTCCCTCTCCTTGCCCCCAGATCTAGTTCCCTCTCCTTGCCCCCAGATCTAGTTCCCTCTCCTTGCCCCCAGATCTAGTTCCCTCTCCTTGCCCCCAGATCTAGTTCCCTCTCCTTGCCCCCAGATCTAGTTCCCTCTCCTTGCCCCCAGATCTAGTTCCCTCTCCTTGCCCCCAGATCTAGTTCCCTCTCCTTGCCCCCAGATCTAGTTCCCTCTCCTTGCCCCCAGATCTAGTTCCCTCTCCTTGCCCCCAGATCTAGTTCCCTCTCCTTGCCCCCAGATCTAGTTCCCTCTCCTTGCCCCCAGATCTAGTTCCCTCTCCTTGCCCCCAGATCTAGTTCCCTCTCCTTGCCCCCAGATCTAGTTCCCTCTCCTTGCCCCCAGATCTAGTTCCCTCTCCTTGCCCCCAGATCTAGTTCCCTCTCCTTGCCCCCAGATCTAGTTCCCTCTCCTTGCCCCCAGATCTAGTTCCCTCTCCTTGCCCCCAGATCTAGTTCCCTCTCCTTGCCCCCAGATCTAGTTCCCTCTCCTTGCCCCCAGATCTAGTTCCCTCTCCTTGCCCCCAGATCTAGTTCCCTCTCCTTGCCCCCAGATCTAGTTCCCTCTCCTTGCCCCCAGATCTAGTTCCCTCTCCTTGCCCCCAGATCTAGTTCCCTCTCCTTGCCCCCAGATCTAGTTCCCTCTCCTTGCCCCCAGATCTAGTTCCCTCTCCTTGCCCCCAGATCTAGTTCCCTCTCCTTGCCCCCAGATCTAGTTCCCTCTCCTTGCCCCCAGATCTAGTTCCCTCTCCTTGCCCCCAGATCTAGTTCCCTCTCCTTGCCCCCAGATCTAGTTCCCTCTCCTTGCCCCCAGATCTAGTTCCCTCTCCTTGCCCCCAGATCTAGTTCCCTCTCCTTGCCCCCAGATCTAGTTCCCTCTCCTTGCCCCCAGATCTAGTTCCCTCTCCTTGCCCCCAGATCTAGTTCCCTCTCCTTGCCCCCAGATCTAGTTCCCTCTCCTTGCCCCCAGATCTAGTTCCCTCTCCTTGCCCCCAGATCTAGTTCCCTCTCCTTGCCCCCAGATCTAGTTCCCTCTCCTTGCCCCCAGATCTAGTTCCCTCTCCTTGCCCCCAGATCTAGTTCCCTCTCCCTGCCCCCAGGTCTAGTTCCCCCTCACTGCCCCCAGGTCTAGTTCCCCCTCACTGCCCCCAGGTCTAGTTCCCCTTCACTGCCCAGAGAGACAGACACAGTCAGAGATAGTCAGAGAGACAGTCAGAAACAAAGACAGTCAGGCACAGAGATACAGTCAGAGACACAGACAGTCATATACAAAGACAGTCATAAACAGTTGGACACAGTCAGGTACAGAGAGCCAGAGACAGTCGGAGACAAAGACATAGGTTCAGATAGGTACAGGGAGACAGTCATAGACAGACAGAGACCGTCCGAAAAAGAGAGAGATTCATATAAAATATTTTTTGTTAACCCATTCTTATTTGTTATTGCTAATAGCTTCAGCTAATGCTCCATAAATGGCAATACTTTACCTTTACACTGTATATGTTATAATCATCTTATGTTATTTCCAGGTAACCAGAGTAATGAAAACGAAAACTTGAGTTCTCCTGTTCAAGATACAGGTAAGCCAACATCACCAACAAGGTCAAAGGACAGAGGTGAATGTCAAACAAATGACAAAGTACAACTCCATGGATTAGTTTATGACACAATTGGTAATAATTGGTTATAGGGACGTGTTCCATCACCAGCCATAGCCTAGAGATACAGATCAGTGGACTGTTGGGTCATGGGAAAGGATCTGTGAGGGATAGGTAAAGACTAGAGATGAGCGAGCACTAAAATGCTCGAGTGCTCGTTATTCGAGACGAACTTTTCCAGATGCTCGAGTGCTCCTCTCGAATAACGAGCCCCATTGAAGTCAATGGGAGACTCGAGCATTTTTCAAAGGGACCATGGTTCGGGAATAAAATGTGTTAATTAATTGAAAAAGAATGTCTTCTGATAAGTGATCAGATGTATGCAAACATCTGCAATCTATTCTTCACTGTTCCCCGTGTATATTATCTCCCAACAAGTTATCAGATGTGAAGAACAGTGAAGAATAGAATAAAAACAGTGACCACAGGATCATTTAAGTGAAGAACACAGTGAAGAATAGATTGCAGATGTTCGGCACATCTGCTTACTTGTCGGGAGATACGCGGTCCGGGATCCGCTCCTCTTCTTCCACTGAAGTCTCCCTGATCTCTCCGTGCTGCCCCATGTCTCCGTGCTGCTGCCCCTGCCCCATGTCTCCGTGCTGCTGCCCCTGCCCCATGTCTCCGTGCTGCTGCCGCTGCCCCATGTCTCCGTGCTGCTGCCGCTGCCCCATGTCTCCGTGCTGCTGCCGCTGCCCCATGTCTCCGTGCTGCTGCCGCTGCCCCATGTCTCCGTGCTGCTGCCGCTGCCCCATGTCTCCGTGCTGCTGCCCCTGCCCCATGTCTCCGTGCTGCTGCCCCTGCCCCATGTCTCTGTGCTGCTGCCCCTGCCCCATGTCTCCGTGCTGCTGCCGCTGCCCCATGTCTCCGTGCTGCTGCCGCTGCCCCATGTCTCCGTGCTGCTGCCGCTGCCCCATGTCTCCGTGCTGCTGCCCCTGCCCCATGTCTCCGTGCTGCTGCCCCTGCCCCATGTCTCCGTGCTGCTGCCCCTGCCCCATGTCTCCGTGCTGCTGCCCCTGCGCCATGTCTCCGTGCTGCTGCCGCTGCCCCATGTCTCCGTGCTGCTGCCCCTGCCCCATGTCTCCGTGCTGCTGCCCCTGCCCCATGTCTCCGTGCTGCTGCCCCTGCCCCATGTCTCCGTGCTGCTGCCGCTGCCCCATGTCTCCGTGCTGCTGCCGCTGCCCCATGTCTCCGTGCTGCTGCCGCTGCCCCATGTCTCCGTGCTGCTGCCGCTGCCCCATGTCTCCGTGCTGCTGCCGCTGCCCCATGTCTCCGTGCTGCTGCCGCTGCCCCATGTCTCCGTGCTGCTGCCCCTGCCCCATGTCTCCGTGCTGCTGCCCCTGCCCCATGTCTCCGTGCTGCTGCCCCTGCCCCATGTCTCCGTGCTGCTGCCGCTGCCCCATGTCTCCGTGCTGCTGCCGCTGCCCCATGTCTCCGTGCTGCTGCCCCTGCCCCATGTCTCCGTGCTGCTGCCCCTGCCCCATGTCTCCGTGCTGCTGCCCCTGCCCCATGTCTCCGTGCTGCTGCCCCTGCCCCATGTCTCCGTGCTGCTGCCCCTGCCCCATGTCTCCGTGCTGCTGCCCCTGCCCCATGTCTCCGTGCTGCTGCCGCTGCCCCATGTCTCCGTGCTGCTGCCGCTGCCCCATGTCTCCGTGCTGCTGCCGCTGCCCCATGTCTCCGTGCTGCTGCCGCTGCCCCATGTCTCCGTGCTGCTGCCGCTGCCCCATGTCTCCGTGCTGCTGCCGCTGCCCCATGTCTCCGTGCTGCTGCCGCTGCCCCATGTCTCCGTGCTGCTGCCGCTGCCCCATGTCTCCGTGCTGCTGCCGCTGCCCCATGTCTCCGTGCTGCTGCCGCTGCCCCATGTCTCCGTGCTGCTGCCGCTGCCCCATGTCTCCGTGCTGCTGCCGCTGCCCCATGTCTCCGTGCTGCTGCCGCTGCCCCATGTCTCCGTGCTGCTGCCGCTGCCCCATGTCTCCGTGCTGCTGCCGCTGCCCCATGTCTCCGTGCTGCTGCCGCTGCCCCATGTCTCCGTGCCGCTGCCCCATGTCTCCGTGCCGCTGCCCCATGTCTCCGTGCTGCTGCCGCTGCCCCGGTGTCTCCGTGCTGCTGCCGCTGCCCCGGTGTCTCCGTGCTGCTGCCGCTGCCCCGGTGTCTCCGTGCTGCTGCCGCTGCCCCGGTGTCTCCGTGCTGCTGCCGCTGCCCCGGTGTCTCTGTGCTGCTCACCGTGTTCTTCAATGTGTTCTTCACACATATATATTGTTCTTCACATACTATTTTGTTCGCACCGTTCCGCGTGTATCTTCCGACAGGTAAGCAGATGTGCCGAACATCTGTAATCTATTCTTCACTGTGTTCTTCTCTTAAATGATCCTGTGGTCACTGTTTTTATTCTATTCTTCATTGTTCTTCACTGTGTTTTTTTAAATTAAATGCTCGATCTCGAGCAGGGGAAATACTCGTCCGAGCAACGAGCCGTTTCGAGTACCTTAATACTCGAACGAGCATCAAGCTCGGACAAGTATACTCGCTCATCTCTAGTAAAGACTTATTCACTAAGGGGTCGGCCAGTTTGGACCCAAAATACATCTCTACATGTCATACAAAATTGTTGTTCTTTTCTTCTCTTAGGAACTCAAGAATCTACATTCATCGAAATATCTCTTGGAAAAACTAAGTAAGAAAAACGCTCTCATTATCTTTTATAAGTTTGTGATTATTGTAAATGCGCATTTATTCTAACATCAATCTCATTCTATATCCTTATCTAGATATAAGCCAAAGGAAGACGCAGAAAAGGTAAGTAACTTAGATCAAGTCCACTTCCTGTGTGAGGCCAAATACCTGCCCAGCTTTTTCCATTGTTGCTCTTTTTACTAGACCTGGAGTCAGCCATTTTGAACTTTATAGATCTGTCTTCCAATTATTGATAAACTTTCTTTACAGGTTTCATTTTCTGTAGTAATGGCCTAATATGAGGTAGGAATATCCCTACCATGTCCCACATGCACCATACTGTAGAAAGGCCCTACGATAAGAAAAATGAGGAGTGACAGTTGCGTGCAACCATAGTCTTCTATTCATATATGACATTTTTCTTTAATTTTCTACAATGAGGTAGTACAGGTGGTCCCTGACTTTAGAACACCCGTCTTAGATGACTCCTAGTTACAAACGGGTCTCTAGCGCTCTGGATGGTGGTAATTTACTGAACCTTGAACTGTGGAGTGGTACGGTCCCGCATGTGTGCTGCGCCGTACCGCTCCCGTACAGGGCCGTGAGCCCATAGAAGTGTATGGGGGACGTATATACGTTGGCCCCATACGTTCTTGTGAATGCAGCCTAAAGCATAAAGAATTACTGAAGACTTGTGAGAGCCATCCTATTCCTTTCATTGCTTTTCTAGACTACATTCCTTAAACGGGTTTTCCCACAAAATAAAATTCTCACATGTCAATCCCCTAGAGAGGTTAACACAATAAAGATCATTTTTACCCCTTATTTTACAATTTTACTCAGTTTTTTTGCTGTTTTAGTTCCTATCACTCTTCTGGCTGCTCAGGGTGTGGGCGGGGCCTCTCTAAGCAGACACATTATGACCCATCTAGTTCTGTGTGGTGGCAATGTGGTTACATTATCAGGATACAGGTGTATATACACTTTCATCTGGCTTCTGACATTGTACTAACAAACTGACACATAGAAAGATGAGACGGATCACAGATGCATGAGATTATTACACAGAGGCTGATAGACCATAACAGTGTTACATTGTGAGCCCTGCTACATCTCACAGACATGTGCCTCCCCCTTCCCCCGGATCACTTATCTCCTTGTAGCTTGTAGTTTGTGTAGTTTGCAGCCTCTCTCTCTGCATAGACACAGAAACCTCATCTGCATGATCTCATCCAAGATGGCCACCCGACCCTAAGAGTGATGCCACACGTGTCGTTTTCGGACTGTTTTTAAATCGCATCCATTTTTGCCCGTTTTTGCCCATTTACCATGCGTTTGGCTGCTTACAATCTGTTTATCTATTAGAATAATTGGGAAAAATGGTCAAAAACAGATGCGTTTTTTTAAAAACGCATGAGTTTTTAAACGGACTGAAAATGCATGCTTAAAAACGGTCCAAAAACGGGATGTGTGGAATCACCCTAAGGCTACATTCACACTGCCATTGCCAGTCCCTCTCCATAGGAACATATGGCGCTGTACCACGGAGAAAGATAGGACATGTCCTATCTTTTTCCGGGGTACGGAGAGGTACGGTGCCACACATGTGCGGCACTGTACCGCTCCCGTTGGGTGCCTTGTGCCCATTGCCGTGTACGGGGGACGTATATCGGCCGTATATACGTCGGCTGTATATACGTCCCCCATACGGCAGTGTGAATGTAGCCTAAGTCAGAAGTTACAGGGTCGTGTCTAGGGGCAACTGAAATTGTATACACCAGAACTGATAGAGACAGGTGGGAATTATATCTGTGAGATGCGGCATATTTGTTAATAACAGTGAATTAGAGAATGTGTTATTTTGTTGTGCTGAGTACTAGAGATGAGCGAACATACTCTTCCGAGCTTGATGCTCGTTCGAGCATTAGCGTACTCGAAACAGCTCGTTGCTAGGACGAATACTTCGCCCGCTCGAGAAAATGGCAGCTCCCACCGTTTTGCTTTTTGGCGGCCAGAAACAGAGCCAATCACAAGCCAGGAGACTCTGCACTCCACCCAGCATGACGTGGTACCCTTACACGTCGATAGCAGTGGTTGGCTGGCCAGATCAGGTGACCCTGGGATAGACTAGCCGCTGCCCGCGCTGCTCGGATCATTCTGTGTCTGGATGCCGCTAGGGAGAGAGCTGCTGCTGGTCAGGGAAAGCGTTAGGGTGTTCTATTAGAATAGTGTTAGGCAGGAGTGATTCAACAAGAACCCAACAGCCCTTCTTAGGGCTACAATAATGTTCTACTTTTTTTTTTTTGTTTGCTTGTGGCTGGGCTTGCTGGCACTAGTAGTGCAGCTAGTACAATATTGTGAGGAATTAGCAGGGGGACTTGCTACCGTTGTGTTTAGCTCTTAGTGACACACATATCCACCTCAAACACCAAAGTGGGAAAATGTATTAGGGGTTTGATTTCAATTAGGCACAGTCTGCCATTTACTTTTTATTTTACGTTTATTTTGTTTAATAACTCAGCGTCATCTCATCTGGCATAGTAGTGTGCTTTCATACTTGGCTAGAAAATAGCCATAGCAATAGGATAGCATTGTTTGGTTTTAAAAACTAAAAAACACAAAAAAAAACAAAAACCACAAAAAAAAGTTAAAAAAAAATTAAAGCTATAACTCTCATTTTCAAAATGTTTAACCCGAGGGCTAGGGGTAGAGGACGAGGGCGGGGACGTGGGCGTCCAACTACTGCAGGGGTCAGAGGCCTGGTCCTGGGCGGGGTGAGACACCACCTGCTTATGAGGGAGCAGGGGAACGCCGCAGAGCTACACTCCCTAGGTTCATGTCTGAAGTTACTGGGACTCGTGGTAGAGCACTGTTGAGGCCAGAACAGTGCGAACAGGTGATGTCGTGGATTGCTGACAATGCTTCGAGCAATTTGTCCACCAGTCAGTCTTCCACGCAGTCCACCCATGTCACCGAAATCAGCACTCCTCCAGCTCCTGCACCTCAGCCTCCTCCCCCCCAGTCTGCCCCCTCCCAGGAAAATTTGGCATTTGAACCGGCATACTCTGAGGAACTGTTTTCTGGACCCTTCCCACAGTCACAAACCACTTGTCCGGTTGCTGCTGAGCAATTTTCCGATGCCCAGGTTTTCCACCAGTCGCAGTCTGTGGGTGATGATGACCTTCTTGACGTAGTGGAAGAAGTGTGTAAAGAGGTGTCCGACGATGAGGAGACACGGTTGTCAGACAGTGGTGAAGTTGTTGTCAGGGCAGGAAGTCCGAGGGGGGAGCAGACTGAGGGATCGGAGGATGATGAGGTGACAGACCCAAGCTGGGTTGATAGGCCGGGTGAACACAGTGCTTCTGAGACGGAGGAGAGTCCTCGACCAGAACAGGTTGGAAGAGGCAGTGGTGGGGCCAGACGGAGAGGCAGGGCCAGAGCTGGTGCATCAGCGCCAAATGTGTCACGTAGTGAAGCTCCCGTGGCGAGGGCTCCCGCGGCGAGGGCTAGATTTTCAGAAGTCTGGAGGTTCTTTAAGGAAACACCGGATGACCGACGGACTGTGATGTGCAACATTTGCCAAACCAGGATCAGCAGGGGTTCCACCACTACTAGCTTAACTACCACCAGTATGCGCAGGCATATGAATGCTAAACACCCCACTCAGTGGCAACAAGCCCGTTCACCTCCGGCCGTGAACACCATTGCTCCTTCCCCTGTGTCAGCTGATAGTCAGCCCCCTGCCCAGGACCCTGCCACAAAAACCCCATCGTCGCCTCCACGATCCTCCACAGCATCCACCAGCGTTCAGCTCTCCATACCCCAGACGCTGGAGCGGAAACGCAAATATAGTGCAACCCACCCGCACGCCCAAGCCCTTAATGTCCACATCTCCAGATTGCTTAGCCTGGAGATGCTGCCCTATAGGCTAGTAGAGACCGAGGCCTTTCGCAACCTCATGGCGGCGGCCGCCCCTCGGTATTCGGTCCCCAGCCGCCACTACTTTTCCCGATGTGCCGTCCCAGCCCTGCACCAGCACGTGTCAGACAACATCATCCGTGCCACTATATATCGCTGACGGCACATTGGGTTAACTTGGTGGAGGCTGGGACCGAGTCTGATCCTGCGGCTGGTCATATACTGCCGACGCCGAGGATTGCGGGGCCTACCTCGGTCCAGGTGTTTCAGGCCTACTATGCCTCCTCCTCCTCCCACCCCTCCTCCACCTCCTCCTCCGAACTACCATCCGTGGGCATGGCGCCATCAGTCGGTAGCTCTAGGCACAGCAGCAGTGCCGTCGCTAAGCGACAGCAGGCGGTGCTCAAACTGCTGAGCCTAGGCGATAAAAGGCACACCGCCCAAGAACTATTACAGGGCATCACGGCGCAGACTGATCTGTGGCTGGCACCGCTGAACCTGAAGCCAGGCATGGTTGTGTGTGACAACGGCCGTAACCTGGTGGCGGCTCTGCAACTCGGCAGACTGACACATGTGCCATGCCTGGCCCATGTGTTAAATCTGATAGTTCAGCGTTTCCTCAAGACATACCCCAATCTGTCTGATTTGCTCACGAAGGTACGCCGCATCTGTGCGCATTTCAGGAAGTCCAGCACAGATGCTGCCACTCTCAGGGCAGCGCAGCGCCGCCTCCAACTGCCCGCTCACCGACTGTTGTGCGACGTGCCCACGAGGTGGACTTCAACACTGACCATGTTATCCAGAGTTTACCAGCAGCGCCGAGCCATTGTAGACTGCCAGATGTCAACTTCCACCAGAACTGGTAGTCAGGTCAGTCAGCTTCCTCAAGTCTACAATGAGGAGTGGACGTGGATGTCTGATATCTGTCAGGTGCTGAGTAACTTTGAGGAGTCAACACAGATGGTCAGTGGCGATGCCGCCATCATCAGCCTCACCATCCCGCTGCTTGGCCTGTTGAAAAACTCTCTGATCAGCATGAAGTCGGAAGCTTTGCGCTCGTCACAAGAGACGGGGGAAGAAGATTCCCTTGTTGATAGCCAAAGCACCCTTAGGTCTGTTTCTCAGTGCATATCGGAGGAGGTGGAGGTGGAGGAGGATGAGGAGGAAGAGGAGGAGAATGTTGGCGAGACACAAGAGGGGACCATTGTTCAGTCCTTCACTGTTCAGCGTGTATGGGCAGAAGAAGAGGAGTTGGAGGAGTTGGAGGAGGAGGAAATGGACAGTCAGGCCAGTGGGGGGAGTGAATTCTTACGCGTTGGTACTCTGGCGCATATGGCAGATTTCATGCTAGGCTGCCTATCCCGTGACCCTCGCGTTCAAAGAATTTATTCCAGCACCGATTACTGGGTGTTCACTCTCCTGGACCCACGGTACAAGCAAAATCTTTCCACTCTCATCCCTGGAGAGGAAAGGAGTGTGAGAATGCATGAATACCAGCAGGCCCTGGTGCACAAGCTGAAACAGTATTTCCCTTCTGACAGCGCTAGCGGCAGAGTGCGTAGTTCTGCGGGACAAGTAGCGAGGGAGAGTAGGCGAGCAGGCAGCTTGTCCAGCACTGGCAAGGGTACGCTTTACAAGGCTTTTGCCAGCTTTATGTCACCCCAGCAAGACACTGTCACCTGTCCCCAGTCTCGGCAGAGTAGGGCTGATCTTTACAGAAAGATGGTGAGGGAGTACGTAGCTGACCATACCATCGTCCTAAATGATCACACAGCTCCCTACAACTACTGGGTTTCAAAGCTGGACATGTGGCACGAACTGGCGCTGTACGCCTTGGAGGTTCTTGCCTGCCCTGCCGCTAGCGTCTTGTCCGAGCGGGTTTTCAGTGCAGCTGGTGGCATCATCACCGATAAGCGTACATGCCTGTCGACTGACAGCGCTGACAGGCTGACGCTTATTAAGATGAATAAAGCCTGGATTTCTCATAATTTCCAATCTCCACCAGGTGAAAGAAGCTCAACCTGAATAATTTATCCACTCCTCCTCCTCCTCATTTTCCTCCTTCTCCTCCTCTTTGTACAGTAAAGCAGAGGAAACTGGCTATTTTTTGACAGGGCCCACTGGCTCTAGCTATAGTACTTTATGCATTTAATTTTTCTGGAGGGCCACCTACCCGGTCCTCTGTTTTAAACAATTTTTGGGAGTGCCACATACAGGCACTCAATCTATTCAATTTTTCTGGAGGGCCACCTACCTGCTCCTCTGGTTTGAAAACTTTTTTGGACTGCCACATACAGGCACTATCCAAATTAAATTGTCTCCATAGCAGCCTCCACACGTTGTCTCCATTGCTACCTCCAAAAGTCGTCCATATAGCTGCCTCCATACATCGTCCCTTTATCAAACGAGGTGTGTCAGGCAGAAATTTGGGTTGTTTTCATGGATTCCACATCAAAGTTGTTAACTTTGTCGCCACCCTGCTGTGTTATCCACAAAATATACTGGCAAACTTTTATGATTTACCGATATTATTTCAGCGCTTCTTGCGCATCTGTTTACATTCCCCTCACCCGCCATATCCTAAACTTATAAGAACGCTACTACACTTGATCTTATACAAAAGGTTCTTAGAAGTGCTGTTTGGGGAGTAGCCTAGAGACAGGGGCTTGGATTGGCGAAAGCTCGCCTGGCAGCGGAGCGCCAGCTCCATGCCAAGATCCAACTAACATAGTTTTAACTGCAGCACCTTTAATCTACTACTAGTTCACTGCCTCCATACATCCTCCCCTTATCAAACGAGCTTTGTCAGGCAGAATTTTGGGTTGTTTTCATGGCTTCCACAACAAACTTGTTAACTTTGTCGCCACCCTGCTGTGTAATCCACAAGATATACTGGCAAACTTTTATCATTTACCAATATTATTTCAGCGCTTCTTGCGCATCTGTTTACATTCCCCTCACCCGCCATATCCCAAACTTATAAGAACGCTACTACACTTGATCTTATACAAAAGGTTCTTAGAAGTGCTGTTTGGGGAGTAGCCTAGAGACAGGGGCTTGGATTGGCGAAAGCTCGCCTGGCTGCGGAGCGCCAGCTCCATGCCAAGATCCAACTAACATAGTTTTAACTGCAGCACCTTTAATCTACTACTAGTTCACTGCCTCCATAATAATAATAATAATAATAATAATCTTTATTTATATAGCGCCATCATATTCCGTAGCGCTTTACAAATCATAGGAAACAAATACAAATGTAATGTAACAGAGCACAACATTTGTATGGAACAACAGGAGTGAGGTCCCTGCTCGCCAGAGCTTACGGTTTATGAAGATGATGGGGTAACACGAGGTAAAAGAATATTTAATGGTCAAGCCATTCTTCTTAGGGAATAGAACAAAATATAATAAATGGAATTGCTGTCGCTTGAACCACTCAGCCGTCATCTTATATACCAGGTCCAGGGTGAATGGGACTGCAGAGAAGTCTGGTGCCTGTTGGTTGCTGGATAACAGATGGGAGGACGACACAGGACGGGTTAGTAGAAGAGTTAAAACATCATGCAGTTAATGAGTGTTATAGGCTTGCCTAAAGAAATGGGTTTTAAGAGCACGTTTGAAACTTTGGAGGTTAGGTATTAGTCTGATAGTCCGGGGCAGAGCATTCCATAGAATTGGTGCAGCTCTAGAGAAGTCTTGGAGACGCGAGTGGGAGGTCCGCACTAGGGTAGAGGTTGATCTAAGATCACTGGCGGATCTAAGAGCACGGGTTGGGCGATAGACTGAGATAAGAGAGGAGAGGTAGGGGGGTGCAGCATTATACAGAGCTTTATGGATGAGGGTTATTATTTTAAACTGTATTCGAAAGGAGACTGGCAGCCAGTGCAGCGACTGGCATGAACTGTAAGCATACATGGTCCCCTTATCAAACGAGCTGTGTCAGGCAGAATTTTGGGTTGTTTTCATGGCTTCCACAACAAACTTGTTAACTTTGTCGCCACCCTGCTGTGTAATCCACAAAATATACTGGCAAACTTTTATCATTTACCAATATTATTTCAGCGCTTCTTGCGCATCTGTTTACATTCCCCTCACCCGCCATATCCCAAACTTATAAGAACGCTACTACACTTGATCTTATACAAAAGGTTCTTAGAAGTGCTGTTTGGGGAGTAGCCTAGAGACAGGGGCTTGGATTGGCGAAAGCTCGCCTGGCAGCGGAGCGCCAGCTCCATCCCAAGATCCCACTAACATAGTTTTAACTGCAGCACCTTTAATCTACTACTAGTTCACTGCCTCCATACATGGTCCCCTTATCAAACGAGCTGTGTCAGGCAGAATTTTGGGTTGTTTTCATGGCTTCCATGTTAACTTTGTCGCCACCTTGCTGTGTAATCCACAAAATATACTGGCAAACTTTTATCATGTAGCGATATTATTTGAGCGCTTCTTGCTCACCTCCTTTGGTTCCTCTCTGACACCCATTGGTTTGAAGCCTGAGTCCATTTAGGGTATGTCGCCATGCCACTCTCTAGCCTGCTGCCGCTGCCTCTGCATGCCGTCCCCTATAGTGTCAGGGTCAATTATTGGATGTTTTAGATGCTATCTAGCTTCATTCTGTCACTCTGTCATGGCCATGCTGTTGCCCATAATTTTGGCATAATGGTGCGATTATGCAGCCTCAGAGGCATCCATGCATGCTGCCCCTGCTGTTTCCTGTCCATTTCCGTGGTGTTTCCATCCTTTTCTGAGGTTCCCAGGTGTTTGGCCAAGCTTCCCTGTGCAGAGCCTTGGTCCCCTTGAAAAATGCTCAAGTCTCCCATGGACTTCAATGGGGCTCGTTATTCGAGACGAGCACTCGAGCATCGGGAAAAGTTCGTCTCGAATAACGAGTACCCGAGCATTTTAGTGCTCGCTCATCTCTACTGAGTACATATAAGAAACTTGTCTTCGTGGGAGGAATACCCCTTTAAGTGATATCGAGAAAGATGTCCCTGATCTTTGACGTTTGAAATTTTCCATTTCCCTCTACATTTTACAGCTCAATCCCGGAGAAGGATGAAAATAAATCGGAATAACTGAAAAGAGAGCATCTCCTGCCTTCCTCTTCTCAGGATAACACTTGAAAAGAATATTGACTATTTTCCATTGACTTTTTGGATTGATTTTTTGCATAGATTTTTTAAAATTTTTTTAATGAAGACCTTCAAAACATCTGTAGGTGTGGCCAAAGACCAGGACCAAGTCTGGTTGGACAATAAAACACCGGACAATAAAACACCGGACAATCCTGTGAATTATTCTAAGGATATGTTTTGAATTACTTTTATAACATTAATGTGCCTGTCAAGAAGAGTCCAACTTCTACTGGAAAGCCATAAATGATCAAATAACTTCTGGCCTCCAAGATCCAACTTTGGTCATAACCGGTAGACACGCGACTGAAGCACCCAAGGTTTTTTTTTATATTACAAACTACAATTTTTCAGGTTTCAAAGAACTTTCTGTAAACTAGGATCAGTTTAAGAGATATGAATCTTGTGTGCCTCTGTCGTGGATGAAGAGTGGATGACACCTCAATCGTATTTCAACCTGGAGATGGACTTAAAGTCGACATTTCACCCCCATTTCTTACCCAGCTGTTTACATCCAGTGTTTTATGAATTGTGGCTGAGCTGAAATTTTTTTTCACGTCTCCACCGTTCTCGATCAATGTTAATAGGAAAGTAACAAAGATTTCTCCAAGTAAGTTAGACTGTTAAGCATTAACTCTGTTACATCTGTGTCAAAGTCTTCCTCTGTCCTTGCTGTCAGGCTGAGGGGACGATGAATTCTTCTGGTTCACCTCAGGGTGGTGTCACATGAACCCGTTTTTGGCCCGTTTTTAAGAAGTCCGTTAAAAAAAGGCATCCGTTTTTTATTAAGATAATTGGGGAAACCGGACCAAACAAACTGCTTAAAAACGGGCCAAAAACGGGTTCAAAAGGCTACGTGTGACACCACCCTCAGGTTGCGGTCACACGTCGCGTTTAACGCATGAATTTAAAAATGCATTGCAAAAGCTGAAGAGAGATTTGCCTAATTAAACAGCTATTAACACTCGCATTAACGTATGTGTTAACATTGCGTTAACAGACGTATGCATTAGTCGTGATGTTAACACATGTGTTAACGGTTGCATTTTGTAAACGCAATTGTTAACAGCTGTTTAATTAGGCAAATCTCTTTCCAGCTGTATTTAAACGCATTCGTTAAACGCGACGTGTGACTGCACCCTGAACAGTGCTCTAGTGGCTGAGCTGCTGATTGAATCAGCTACACCTGGATCTCTGTAACATTGGCCCTGGTCCAGCCAGGGTTAACATGCTCAGACTCTGAGGGCGCATTGACACGATGCGTTGCATAGCGTTTTTTGATGCATTGTAAAGGCGTCGGCCTTGATCACATGCTGAGGATACATTGTGTTTCCACTGAATCTGCTAAAACACAATGTAACCTCAGCATGTGGTCCTGGCAGAAGCCTTTAGAATGTGACAAAAACGCATCAAAAAAACGCTACGCATCGTGTGAATGAGCCCTCACAGCCCAGACCCACCTGGAGCAGAGATCTTCGCTGATAAATAACCTGTGTAAGCTATCCTCTCTGCTGGTTATATTTTCTTGCTAGCTCTATTTTTAGCACTTTATTGCTGTACTTCTGTATTTGTGTTATGTGATTTTTGGTTATTGTTCTGTGACTATGGTTTTGTGTTTGCAATTTTGTACCTTATGTTCTATCTCAATTGTGACCCGATTGTTTACCATCTTTTTGTGTTTATCTGTTTGTTTGTCTCATTTTCTGACTGCACTTTGGCGTAGGGAGGGACCGTCTTCATGGTTGTCCCATTTTGCCTCGGACACGCACAGGCTGACAGGGCTGTTCGTGGGGCTGGAGTTCCAGGGTTCACAGTATTTTCTGTTGTCCCTAAGTACAGTGTTCCCATTAGAGACTCTTGTTATGGAGAACAATTCAATTTTTGTAGGTTTTGCCAAAGACTGAGACCAGTAAATTATACTCAGGATACCTTTTCGATGACTTTTATAAACATTTAAGTGTCATCTGATAAACTATTTATTGGGGAGTCAATTCAACGGGATCTTTTTTATTGTTATCAAACTCCCTTGTATTGACTTTTTAAGCACTTTCTGTATTATAGGATATATTTTTGACCAACTTGTTACATTTCCAGAGATAGAGGATGAAACCTCAGAGACTAGGTAAAGAGCGATTCTGGACACTAAACCACTCATCCATAAGGACCTGTGGATGTTTTGGTGTCCCAGATGTCCCTGACAAGGTCCTCTTTAAAGAGAACCTTTCACCATCGTTCCCAACCCCAACTTTTTTACATCCTTTAATAGTCTTTGTTTTACCAACTTTGTCATTATCTATCGATGTTAATATGAAGGGATCAATACTTGAAAAAGTCCAAGTAGCATTCAAGAAAGTGGCTTCCACATGCACAGCTCCGGGGGGGACAATAAGATGAACTAACTCAAAGACAACATTGGGGCACATTTACTTACCCGGTCCCGCCGCGATCCAGCGGCGCGTTCTCCGTCGAGGATTTGGGTCTTCCGGTGATTCACTAAGGTAGTGCGCCCGATGTCCACCAGGTGTCACTGCTGCGCCGAGGTTTGCTGAGGTTCACCAACCTATTCCCGGTACATGTAGGCGCGTGTCAAGCGACACATTTTTGTTTTTTAAATAAAGCTGTTTTTCCGAATCCGTCGGGCTTTCCGACAGCCATGCCCCCCAATTTCCGTCGCATGCATGCCGGCGCCGATGCACCACAATCCGATCGTGTGCGCCAAAAACCCAGGGCAATTCCGCGCAAACCGGTAATTTTCAGGAAACCCTACGAAAAAGAGCAATTCGGACCCTTAGTAAATGTGCCCCCATGTGTTTATGTTGAGGTCATGTAACTTATGACTCTTCCAAATTTTAAGTTTAAAGTCTCCCAGTAAGTGACCTTTTCTAATATAATATCTCAATATGGTTGTCAGTTGCTGAATGTGATAGGTGCTGCTGTATATGAGCCCAGTCTTCATCTCAGAGCTTGTCCCACCCGGAGCAGGACGCTCATTGGGGCAGATTTATCAAGCTGTCTGAAAGTCAGAATATTTCTAGTTGCCCATGGCAACCAATTACAGATCAGTTTTCATTTTATCAGTGCTCATGAATATTTTAAAGCGGAGCTGTGATTGGTTGCCATGGGCAACTAGAAATATTCTGACTTTCAGACAGCTTGATAAATCTGCCCCATTGTGTTAATATTTTAAATATTTTAAATATTTTAAAGCAATAATATTTATTAGAATATATTTTATGATGTAATTCAAATATCACCGGTGTCATATATGCAATGATGTAGGCGAGGGGCCTGTATTGGGCCTAAACTTAAGTTCCTGTGAAGGCACAAAGTTCAATAATGAAGCAGTTAATAAGTTACGCGGAAAGGAATTTCTAATTTTCATTTGAAAAAAAACGACTTTTCTATTGCATTTCCAACTTACTGCAGTGACAATACGTTTTACTGCTCCGGATTTGTAGGTATTTTTACATTTATTGGAATTTCCTGTGTATGTCCCTGCATTTTATAGTACTTGCTGTATAAGACTCTGTTCACACTGTTTTTGTGAATCCTGGCTGAATAGCGCTGCAGAAGAACCCAAAGAACCGCATTATACATCAATGGGATCCGTGATGTGGTGCAGCCAGGACGGATTATGTTTTCAATATGAAATGTGATGTGGACAGAAACAAATGTAATTTATGGTTGTTGAATAAACATTTTACAACTATTTTGTCATAGTTATCTGTTCTCCCTTCTGCCTTGGTGGTTTTTTTTGGTTTTCCATTGGAGTTACTCGTTCTCTTAAAGGAAATCTACCATTTGATTTGATGCATTATGAGCCACACATTCCTTTTAGAATGCTGTAGTGACACTGATGCAGAAACATATCTTGTTTGATCCCCGAACCGAATGGTTTTTCTGAAAAAACTATTATAAAATGATGATACTGAGGCTCTGTCACTCCTGTGGTTGTCACACAGGGCGCCGGGAGCTTTCTTATTACCCTTATTATGCACTCCTTCAGCGTGCATAGGGCTGCCTCATCCCGCCCCCTTCCCAAGAGCCTGTGACATCATCCAGCTTTCCCAGTATCCTGCAGATCATTATGCTGCAATGTCATTCAGGAAGGTGGGAAAGCTGGGTGCTCTTCAGCAGCATAAAGCATACTGCATCACTGCAGCAGGGCCCTGCTCATCATTACCAACCTGTCAGCAGCAGAGCAACCGTGATATCCGCCCTGCAGGCTGGGTGCAGGCTGGCTGCCGTACATATACACATTACAATACCTCCCAACTTTTGGACAAGAGAAAGAGGGACAAAAAGTTTAACCCCTTCCCACTCTGCATCCGATATATTGGATGCGGAGTGCAGTGACTTGGCGCTCAGCGTCCGATATATATTGGACACAGAGCTGATGCCGGTTCGGCTCAAGATCTGAGCCAAACCGGCATCGGAAAACACGGGGTGCTGGCTGTGACTAATAGCCGGCACCCCAGTGTAACACCTGCGGTCGGTGGGCTCTGATCGCGGGTGCTTAACCCGTTAAATGCCGCGGTCAGCGCGACCGCGGCATCTAACATGCCTCTGGGGGGGGTCTTTCCCCCACGATCGGGACCCCAGAGATGCCTGAAAGCAGTGCCAGTAAGATGCCGTCAATGACGTCATCTTACAGGCAGAGTGTCAGTGTCAGTACATGAGTATTGCAGAGTATTATCATGAACAAGCTATCAGATGATTGCTTGTTCATGTCCCATGGTGGAAACTGAAAAAAAGTGAAAAAAAAAATGTTATTCAATAAAAAATAAAGTTAGAAATCAATAAAAATGCCCATAAGCCCCATAACATATAAAGAGACATATAAATCAAAAAAGTTTAAATCAGAACACAAACCCCACATATATAGTATCACCGCGTCCGTAACAACCCGTAGAATAACAGTAGATAATTATTGAACCCGCCCGATAAACGCTGTAAAAAAAAAATGTTATAAACCCTCCAAAAATTATTATTTTTACCTATTCAATCCCACAAAAAATGCATTAAATAGTGATCAAAAATCATATGTACTCCAGAATGACACTGGTGCAAAGTACAACATCTCCCGCAAAAAACAAGCCATCAACCAGCTCCGTAGCCAAAAAAGTAACAATGTTATGCCACTTGGAAGACGGCGATGCAAAAATGATAGATTTTCCCCCACATTAGGGTTTTATATGACAAATTTTGTTAAAACGAAAGAAAAAATATTCATGTCTGGTATCCCCGTAATCGTATCGACCCGTAAAATAAAGATATTATTAGGCTAAACGGTGGACACCAAAAAAAAAAAGGAAAAAATCCAGTACAGAATTGATGATTTTCTACTCATGCCCTCAAAAAATTTCCTAAATTTTCAACAACATGGTGGATTTTCTCTTTTTATCTTTTGGAAATGTGTAAATTTTAGTGCTAAATGAACGTATAACTGGAACAATTTGACCATTCTAAATTTCACCTCCATTTTGATTCAATTACTATGAAGATCTCAAGGGGTTAAAAATCTTCCTAAAAACTGTTTCTGATAGTTTTTGAAAATGGGTTGGTTATATAGGGGGTTTTGATGCTAAATATGTAAAATTTCATTCAAAACGGTATTTACCCGGAAAATAGTCAATTCTGAAAATAGAGATAGAGGATGAAACCTCAGAGACTAGGTAAAGGGCGATTCTGGACACTAAACCACTCGTGCATAAGGACCTGTGGATGTTTTGGTGTCCCAGATGTCCCTGACAAGGTCCTCTTTAAAGAGAACCTTTCACCATCATTTCCGACCCCAACTTTTTTACATCCTTTAATAGTCTTTGTTTTACCAACTTTGTCATTATCTATCGATGTTAATATGAAGGGATCAATACTTGAAAAAGTCCAAGTAGCAATCAAGAAAGTGGCTTCCACATGCACAGCTCCGGTGGGACAATAAGATGAACTAACTCAAAGACAACATTGGGGCAGATTTACTTACCCGGTCCCGCCGCGAT
This sequence comes from Engystomops pustulosus, assembly GCF_040894005.1. NCBI lineage: Eukaryota > Metazoa > Chordata > Amphibia > Anura > Leptodactylidae > Engystomops > Engystomops pustulosus. Next base: position 411 of record NW_027285774.1, on the reverse strand, counting down.
CCAGCGGCGCGTTCTCCGTCGAGGATTTGGGTCTTCCGGTGATTCACTAAGGTAGTGCGCCCGATGTCCACCAGGTGTCACTGCTGCGCCGAGGTTTGCTGAGGTTCACCAACCTATTCCCGGTACATGTAGGCGCGTGTCAAGCGACACATTTTTGTTTTTTAAATAAAGCTGTTTTTCCGAATCCGTCGGGCTTTCCGACAGCCATGCCCCCCAATTTCCGTCGCATGCATGCCGGCGCCGATGCACCACAATCCGATCGCGTGCGCCAAAAACCCAGGGCAATTCCGCGCAAACCGGTAATTTTCAGGAAACCCTACGAAAAAGAGCAATTCGGACCCTTAGTAAATGTGCCCCCATGTGTTTATGTTGAGGTCATGTAACTTATGACTCTTCCAAATTTTAAGTTTA
>NW_027285773.1:0-25818 GCF_040894005.1 Engystomops pustulosus | reverse complement strand
GGCTGAGATACTGAGGATGAGGCTGAGATACTGAAGATGAGACTGAGATACTGAAGATGAGGCTGAGATACTGAGGATGAGACTGAGATACTGGAGATGAGGCTGAGATACTGAGGATGAGGCTGAGATACTGAGGATGAGGCTGAGATACTGAGGATGAGGCTGAGATACCGAGGATGAGGCTGAGATACTGAGGATGAGGCTGAGATACTGAGGATGAGGCTGAGATACTGAGGATGAGGCTGAGATACTGGAGATGAGACTGAGATACTGAGGATGAGGCTGAGATACTGGAGATGAGGCTGAGATACTGAGGATGAGGCTGAGATACTGAGGATGAGACTGAGATACTGAGGATGAGACTGAGATACTGAGGATGAGACTGAGATACTGAGGATGAGGCTGAGATACTGGAGATGAGGCTGAGATACTGAGGATGAGGCTGAGATACTGAGGATGAGACTGAGATACTGAGGATGAGGCTGAGATACTGGAGATGAGGCTGAGATACTGAGGATGAGGCTGAGATACCGAGGATGAGGCTGAGATACCGAGGATGAGGCTGAGATACTGAGGATGAGGCTGAGATACTGAGGATGAGGCTGAGGCTGAGATACTGAGGATGAGGCTGAGATACTGAGGATGAGGCTGAGATACTGAGGATGAGACTGAGATACTGAGGATGAGGCTGAGATACTGAGGATGAGGCTGAGATACTGAGGATGAGGCTGAGATACTGAGGATGCGGCTGAGATACTGGAGATGCAGGTGAGATACTGAGTATGAGGCTGAGATACTGAGGATGAGACTGAGATACTGAGGATGAGGCTGAGATACTGAGGATGAGACTGAGATACTGAGGATGAGGCTGAGATACTGAGGATGAGGCTGAGATACTGAGGATGAGGCTGAGATACTGAGGATGAGACTGAGATACTGGAGATGAGACTGAGATACTGAGGATGAGGCTGAGATACTGAGGATGAGGCTGAGATACTGAGGATGAGGCTGAGATACTGAGGATGAGGCTGAGATACTGAGGATGAGGCTGAGATACTGGAGATGAGACTGAGATACTGAGGATGAGGCTGAGATACTGAGGATGAGGCTGAGATACTGAGGATGAGGCTGAGATACTGAGGATGAGGCTGAGATACTGAAGATGAGGCTGAGATACTGAGGATACGGCTGAGATACTGAGGCTGAGGCTGAGATACTGAGGATGAGACTGAGATACTGAGGATGAGGCTGAGATACTGAGGATGAGGCTGAGATACTGAGGATGAGGCTGAGATACTGAGGATGAGACTGAAATATTGAGGATGAGGCTGAGATACTGAGGATGAGGCTGAGATACTGAGGATGAGGCTGAGATACTGAGGATGAGGCTGAGATACTGAGGATGCGGCTGAGATACTGAGGATGAGGCTGAGATACTGGAGATGAGACTGAGATACTGAGGATGAGGCTGAGACACTGAGGATGAGGCTGAGATACTGAGGATGAGGCTGAGATACTGAGGATGAGGCTGAGATACTGAGGATGAGATACTGAAGATGAGGCTGAGATACCGAGGATGAGGCTGAGATACTGAGGATGAGGCTGAGATACTGATGATGAGGCTGAGATACTAAGGATGAGGCTGAGATACTGAGGATGAGGCTGAGATACTGAGGATGAGACTGAGATACTGAGGATGAGGCTGAGATACTGAGGATGAGGCTGAGATACTGAGGATGAGACTGAGATATTGAGGATGAGGCTGAGATACTGAGGATGAGGCTGAGATACTGAGGATGAGGCTGAGATACTGAGGATGAGGCTGAGATACCGAGGATGAGGCTGAGATACTGAGGATGAGGCTGAGATACTGAGGATGAGGCTGAGATACTGAGGATGAGGCTGAGATACTGAGGATGAGGCTGAGATACTGAGGATGAGGCTGAGATACTGAGGATGAGGCTGAGATACTGAGGATGAGACTGAGATACTGAGGATGAGGCTGAGGCTGAGATACTGAGGATGAGGCTGAGATACTGAGGATGAGGCTGAGATACTGAGGATGAGGCTGAGATACTGAAGATACGGCTGAGATACTGAGGATGAGGCTGAGATACTGAGGATGAGACTGAGATACTGAGGATGCGGCTGAGATACTGAGGCTGAGATACTGAGGATGAGGCTGAGATACTGGAGATGAGGATGAGATACTGAGGATGAGGCTGAGATACTGAGGATGAGGCTGAGATACTGAAGATACGGCTGAGATACTGAGGATGAGGCTGAGATACTGAGGATGAGGCTGAGATACTGAGGATGAGGCTGAGATACTGAAGATACGGCTGAGATACTGAGGATGAGGCTGAGATACTGAGGATGAGGCTGAGATACTGGAGATGAGGCTGAGATACTGAAGATGAGACTGAGATACTGAGGATGAGACTGAGATACTGAGGATGAGGCTGAGATACTGAGGATGAGGCTGAGATACTGAGGATGAGGCTGAGATACTGAGGATGAGGCTGAGATACTGAAGATGAGACTGAGATACTGAGGATGAGACTGAGATACTGAGGATGAGGCTGAGATACTGAGGATGAGGCTGAGATACCGAGGATGAGGCTGAGATACTGAGGATGAGGCTGAGATACTGAGGATGAGGCTGAGATACTGAGGATGAGGCTGAGATACTGAGGATGAGGCTGAGATACTGAGGATGAGGCTGAGATACTGAGGATGAGACTGAGATATTGAGGATGAGGCTGAGATAATGAGGATGAGGCTGAGATACTGAGGATGAGGCTGAGATACTGAGGATGAGGCTGAGATACTGAGGATGAGGCTGAGATACTGAGGATGAGATACTGAAGATGAGATACCGAGGATGAGGCTGAGATACTGAGGATGAGGCTGAGATACTGAGGATGAGGCTGAGATACTGAGAATGAGGCTGAGATACTGAGGATGAGGCTGAGATACTGAGGATGAGGCTGAGATACTGAAGTTAAGGCTGAGATACTGGAGATGAGGCTGAGATACTGAGGATGAGGCTGAGATACTGAGGATGAGGCTGAGATACTGAGGATGAGGCTGAGATACCGAGGATGAGGCTGAGATACTGAGGATGAGGCTGAGATACCGAGGATGAGGCTGAGATACTGGAGATGAGGCTGAGATACTGAGGATGAGGCTGAGATACTGAGGATGAGGCTGAGATACTGAGGATGAGGCTGAGATACTGAGGATGAGGCTGAGATAACGGGAATGAGGCTCAGATACTGAGGATGAGGCTGAGATACCGAGGATGAGGCTGAGATACTGAGGATGAGGCTGAGATACTGAGGATGAGGCTGAGGTACTGGAGATTTGTTTTGATGCTCTTCTTGTTCCTATAGGTTTATGATTTGTGACATATTGTATATGGATTTATTGTTTGTCGCTGTGTCCTCCTGTCATTCCTTCAGACATCTCCACTTCAGAGCAGATGAAGGATCTTGTGTGGAGGATGTGATCACAGGTAGAAGCCCCCGAGGCACCTGAGGCTGACACCACAATTCAGTCCAATTATCCGGATCGCTCCGGGACAGGCACAGGATGAGCTTTCATTACCGTCCGAGATTCTTCCTACTGAGAGGGAGAGAAATATAATCCAGAATATCCTTATAGCTGCTCCACGCAGGAAGGGCAAAACCCAATAACCCGGAGGAAAAGCTCCAGAACCTCAGTGAAAATCTCATAGATCAGAGCCGGGATGGGGCTGATATGTAGATTCTAATAAAAACAACAAATTGTATTTGGTTCTTTATTATTTTGATCTTAGATCTTTGTGTTGTGCCTTATTGTTGCAGTCCTGGAGCTTCGGGGGCGGGGGGTTCCTGGTTCTCATCTGGGGTCCCTGCAGCCATCAGAGGGGGCGTACAGCAACTCTGTCATGGGCCCGGGCAGTAAAGAAGTGACTGTATAACACCCCTCTGGCTTTAGGTCTATTGATTATCCCGGGAGTTTGTACAGGATTTCCCTGAGTTATGGCTGGAAGAAGCTGACACGGTGCCAGGTAGAAGAAAAGGAAAGATTCACAGGAAGAGCTGGTATTTCCCATGAGATGACAATTCTGCAGCATATCTTCTCATAGATGGACCTACATCATCCAGCATCATCCAGCTGCCTGGCTCACTCTGCTTGTTTCTGGTCCTGTGTCAATGTAGTAAGCTTGGTTCTGGTTCTTACTTCTATGTAATAATCTTAATTTTGGTCCTATGTAGTCTTTTTGGTTCTCGTGCTGTACTTATGTAGTAATCTTGGTTACTTGAGGCCGTTGTGATGGGAGATGATGAGACGTCACATTATAAAACTGTTACATTTAGTTATTTATCATGTGGGGAGTGAAGACCTTTCTATCCGGGAATGAGAAGAGCGGCCGCTCCGAGCAGAAGGGTCTGCGGGTTATGGGCGCAAACATCTGCAGCACAGTCACTCACTATGGCAGATAAGGCGCAAACATCTGCAGCACAGACACTCACTATGGCAGATAAGGCGCAAACATCTGCAGCATAGACACTCACTATGGCAGATAAGGCGCAAACATCTGCAGCATAGACACTCACTATGGCAGATAAGGCGCAAACATCTGCAGCACAGACACTCACTATGGCAGATAAGGCGCAAACATCTGCAGCACAGACACTCACTATGGCAGATAAGGCGCAAACATCTGCAGCACAGACACTCACTATGGCAGATAAGGCGCAAACATCTGCAGCACAGACACTCACTATGGCAGATAAGGCGCAAACATCTGCAGCACAGACACTCACTATGGCAGAGAAGGCGCAAACATCTGCAGCACAGACACTCACTATGGCAGATAAGGCGCAAACATCTGCAGCACAGACACTCACTATGGCAGATAAGGCGCAAACATCTGCAGCACAGACACTCACTATGGCAGATAAGGCGCAAACATCTGCAGCATAGACACTCACTATGGCAGATAAGGCGCAAACATCTGCAGCACAGACACTCACTATGGCAGATAAGGCGCAAACATCTGCAGCACAGACACTCACTATGGCAGATAAGGCGCAAACATCTGCAGCATAGACACTCACTATGGCAGATAAGGCGCAAACATCTGCAGCACAGACACTCACTATGGCAGATAAGGCGCAAACATCTGCAGCACAGACACTCACTATGGCAGATAAGGCGCAAACATCTGCAGCATAGACACTCACTATGGCAGATAAGGCGCAAACATCTGCCGCACAGACACTCACTATGGCAGATAAGGCGCAAACATCTGCCGCACAGACACTCCCTATGGGGGTCATTTATCTTATTTCCCCTCTTTTTGCACCTCATTTGTCTTTGTAGTTTTTGCTCTTTGTCAAATGTTTTTGAGCCTCATCTATTGATCTTCTACCTATGTATCTATCGCATATCTGATTATAACAAGATTGTAGTGCTGCAAGGCTGTAGTGGCTGTAGTGCTAACCACTAAGCCACTGTGCTGCAAGACTGTAGTGGCTGTAGTGCTAACCACTGAGCCACTGTTCTACAAGGCTAAAATGCTAACCACTGAGCCACTGTGGTAAGAGGCTATAATGCTAACCACTGAGCCACTGTGCTACAAGGCTATAATGCTAACCACTGAGCCACTGTGCTACAAGGCTGTAGTGCTAACCACTGAACCACTGTGCTGCAAGGCTTTAGTGCTAACCACTGAACCACCGTGCTACAAGGCTGTAGGACTAACCACTGAGCCACCATGCTGCAAGACTGTAGTGCTAACCACTGAGTCACCATGCTGTCCTTAATATCTATAATTAGATAATGGAGCAGATTTACTCACCCGGTCCTTTCGCGATCCAGCTGCGCAATCTCTGCGGTGGATTCTGGTCTTCCGGCGATTAACTAAGGCAGTTCCTCCGACTTCCACCACTGAAGTCCGCCGAGGTCCGCCGGAGTTCACGATCCTATTCCTGGTGAAGGTAAGCGCGTGTCCAGCGACCCTTTTTTTTTTTAAATGCGGCGTTTTTTCCGAATCCGTTGGGTTTTCGTACGGCCACACACCCCGATTTCCGTCACATGCATGCCGGTGTTGATGCGCCACAATCCGATCGAGTGCGCCAAAATCCTGGGGCAATACAGGGAAAATCAGCGCAAAACGGAAAAATTTGGTTAATCCATCGCAAAAACGCGGATCTGGCCCTTAGTAAATGACCCCCCAATATCTAAAATTAGGCGCATATAAATTGGACATACAACAATTCAAAAACTCAAGGCAAAACCAGATCCATCATAAATCACAAGCCAAAAAAAACAAACAACCCAACAAACCAGACGCAAAAATAGGCGAAGCTGAGACCCAGGATGATTAACGTCCCCCATCTACAATATGAGGGTCCTTGCAGCGCAGCAATAGTTAATGAGCCCGGGATAAGGGGCCTCGAAAAATAATCCTGTCCCTTTCATTCCATAACAGGCGACGTTTATCCTTTGTTCCTTTATATCTGACTCCCCCTCATTATCTTTACATGATTCTTAAGGCTTTTACTTTGGTGAAATATTTTTAGCGTTTTGTAGCATTTTCCACTCCTTCTGCCTCCCCCGGGACCCCTCAGACCCCCCCTCGCTGGTAACTTATTCATGACCCGATCTCTATTCCGCACATGCACTTATGTCTCTTAAATAAGTAATGGCGCCGGCACACGGAGAGGATCGGCGTGATTCATGCCACCACTTAACCGCCAAAACTTCATGGAACGTGTTCAGCAATTACTGACAGTGACTTCACATATTATATAATGTGAGAGCGTCGGCGGACAACAAAGCCCAGGACCACAAGACTGCAAAGACTGCTGAGACTACAGAGACTGCAGAGAATGCAAAGACTGCAGAGACTACAGAGACTGCAGAGACTACACAGACTGCAGAGAATACAGAGATCTGTATCTCTATATACCAGTGCATGGAGCAGGTGTCACAGTGTAACTCTATGGAGGCTCTAGTGATATAACACCCCCCAGTGTAACCAGTAATACCATAGTCTAGTGGATGGGGGTGCTGTATCTCTATATACCAGTGCATGGAGCGTGTGTCACAGTGTAACTCTATGGAGGCTCTAGTGATATAACATCCCCCAGTGTAACCAGTAATACCATAGTCTAGTGGATGGGGGCGCTGTATCTCTATATACCAGTGCATGGAGCCTGTGTCACAGTGTAACTCTATGGAGGCTCTAGTGATATAACATCCCCCCAGTGTAACCAGTAATACCATAGTCTAGTGGATGGGGGCGCTGTACCTCTATATACCAGTGCATGGAGCGGATGTCACAGTGTAACTCTATGGAGGCTCTAGTGATATAACATCCCCCCAGTGTAACCAGTAATACCATAGTCTAGTGGATGGGGACGCTGTATCTCTATATACCAGTGCATGGAGCCTATGTCACAGTGTAACTCTATGGAGGCTCTAGTGATATAACATCCCCCCAGTGTAACCAGTAATACCATAGTCTAGTGGATGGGGGTGCTGTATCTCTATATACCAGTGCATGGAGCCTGTGTCACAGTGTAACTCTATGGAGGCTCTAGTGATATAACATCCCCCAGTGTAACCAGTAATACTATAGTCTAGTGGATGGGGGCGCTGTATCTCTATATACCAGTGCATGGAGCAGGTGTCACAGTGTAACTCTATGGAGGCTCTAGTGATATAACATCCCCCAGTGTAACCAGTAATACCATAGTCTAGTGGATGGGGGCGCTGTATCTCTATATACCAGTGCATGGAGCAGGTGTCACAGTGTAACTCTATGGAGGCTCTAGTGATATAACATCCCCCAGTGTAACCAGTAATACCATAGTCTAGTGGATGGGGGCGCTGTATCTCTATATACCAGTGCATGGAGCAGGTGTCACAGTGTAACTCTATGGAGGCTCTAGTGATATAACATCCCCCCAGTGTAACCAGTAATACCATAGTCTAGTGGATGGGGGCGCTGTACCTCTATATTCCAGTGCATGGAGCAGGTGTCACAGTGTAACTCTATGGAGGCTCTAGTGATATAACATCCCCCAGTGTAACCAGTAATACCATAGTCTAGTGGATGGGGGCGCTGTATCTCTATATACCAGTGCATGGAGCAGGTGTCACAGTGTAACTCTATGGAGGCTCTAGTGATATAACATCCCCCAGTGTAACCAGTAATACCATAGTCTAGTGGATGGGGGCGCTGTATCTCTATATACCAGTGCATGGAGCAGGTGTCACAGTGTAACTCTATGGAGGCTCTAGTGATATAACATCCCCCCAGTGTAACCAGTAATACCATAGTCTAGAGGATGGGGGCGCTGTATCTCTATATACCAGTGCATGGAGCCTGTGTCACAGTGTAACTCTATGGAGGCTCTAGTGATATAACATCCCCCAGTGTAACCAGTAATACCATAGTCTAGTGGATGGGGGCGCTGTATCTCTATATACCAGTGCATGGAGCGTGTGTCACAGTGTAACTCTATGGAGGCTCTAGTGATATAACATCCCCCAGTGTAACCAGTAATACCATAGTCTAGTGGATGGGGGTGCTGTATCTCTATATACCAGTGCATGGAGCGTGTGTCACAGTGTAACTCTATGGAGGCTCTAGTGATATAACATCCCCCAGTGTAACCAGTAATACCATAGTCTAGTGGATGGGGGCGCTGTATCTCTATATACCAGTGCATGGAGCCTGTGTCACAGTGTAACTCTATGGAGGCTCTAGTGATATAACATCCCCCAGTGTAACCAGTAATACCATAGTCTAGTGGATGGGGGCGCTGTATCTCTATATACCAGTGCATGGAGCCGGTGTCATAGTGTAACTCTATGGAGGCTCTAGTGATATAACATCCTCCCAGTGTAACCAGTAATACCATAGTCTAGTGGATGGGGGCGCTGTACCTCTATATACCAGTGCATGGAGCAGGTGTCACAGTGTAACTCTATGGAGGCTCTAGTGATATAACATCCCCCAGTGTAACCAGTAATACCATAGTCTAGTGGATGGGGGCGCTGTATCTCTATATACCAGTGCATGGAGCCTGTGTCACAGTGTAACTCTATGGAGGCTCTAGTGATATAACACGCCCAGAGTAACCAGTAATACCATAGTCTAGAGGATGGGGGCGCTATACCTCTATATACCAGTGCATGGAGCAGGTGTCACAGTGTAACTCTATGGAGGCTCTAGTGATATAACATCCCCCCAGTGTAACCAGTAATACCATAGTCTAGTGGATGGGGGTGCTGTATCTCTATATACCAGTGCATGGAGCGTGTGTCACAGTGTAACTCTATGGAGGCTCTAGTGATATAACATCCCCCAGTGTAACCAGTAATACCATAGTCTAGTGGATGGGGGCGCTGTATCTCTATATACCAGTGCATGGAGCCTGTGTCACAGTGTAACTCTATGGAGGCTCTAGTGATATAACATCCCCCAGTGTAACCAGTAATACCATAGTCTAGTGGATGGGGGCGCTGTATCTCTATATACCAGTGCATGGAGCCGGTGTCATAGTGTAACTCTATGGAGGCTCTAGTGATATAACATCCTCCCAGTGTAACCAGTAATACCATAGTCTAGTGGATGGGGGCGCTGTACCTCTATATACCAGTGCATGGAGCAGGTGTCACAGTGTAACTCTATGGAGGCTCTAGTGATATAACATCCCCCAGTGTAACCAGTAATACCATAGTCTAGTGGATGGGGGCGCTGTATCTCTATATACCAGTGCATGGAGCCTGTGTCACAGTGTAACTCTATGGAGGCTCTAGTGATATAACACGCCCAGAGTAACCAGTAATACCATAGTCTAGAGGATGGGGGCGCTATACCTCTATATACCAGTGCATGGAGCAGGTGTCACAGTGTAACTCTATGGAGGCTCTAGTGATATAACACCCCCCAGTGTAACCAGTAATACCATAGTCTAGTGGATGGGGGCGCTGTATCTCTATATACCAGTGCATGGAGCAGGTGTCACAGTGTAACTCTATGGAGGCTCTAGTGATATAACATCCCCCAGTGTAACCAGTAATACCATAGTCTAGTGGATGGGGGCGCTGTATCTCTATATACCAGTGCATGGAGCAGGGGTCACAGTGTAACTCTATGGAGGCTCTAGTGATATAACATCCCCCAGTGTAACCAGTAATACCATAGTCTAGTGGATGGGGGCGCTGTATCTCTATATACCAGTGCATGGAGCAGGTGTCACAGTGTAACTCTATGGAGGCTCTAGTGATATAACATCCCCCCAGTGTAACCAGTAATACCATAGACTAGTGGATGGGGGCCCTGTATCTCTATATACCAGTGCATGGAGCGGGTGTCACAGTGTAACTCTATGGAGGCTCTAGTGATATAACATCCCCCCAGTGTAACCAGTAATACCATAGTCTAGTGGATGGGGGCGCTGTATCTCTATATACCAGTGCATGGAGCCTGTGTCACAGTGTAACTCTATGGAGGCTCTAGTGATATAACATCCCCCAGTGTAACCAGTAATACCATAGTCTAGTGGATGGGGGCGCTGTATCTCCATATACCAGTGCATGGAGCCTGTGTCACAGTGTAACTCTATGGAGGCTCTAGTGATATAACATCCCCCAGTGTAACCAGTAATACCATAGTCTAGTGGATGGGGGCGCTGTATCTCTATATACCAGTGCATGGAGCGTGTGTCACAGTGTAACTCTATGGAGGCTCTAGTGATATAACATCCCCCAGTGTAACCAGTAATACCATAGCCTAGTGGATGGGGGCGCTGTATCTCTATATACCAGTGCATGGAGCGTGTGTCACAGTGTAACTCTATGGAGGCTCTAGTGATATAACACCCCCCAGTGTAACCAGTAATACCATAGCCTAGTGGATGGGGGCGCTGTATCTCTATATACCAGTGCATGGAGCAGGTGTCACAGTGTAACTCTATGGAGGCTCTAGTGATATAACATCCCCCAGTGTAACCAGTAATACCATAGTCTAGTGGATGGGGGCGCTGTACCTCTATATACCAGTGCATGGAGCGTGTGTCACAGTGTAACTCTATGGAGGCTCTAGTGATATAACATCCCCCAGTGTAACCAGTAATACCATAGTCTAGTGGATGGGGGCGCTGTATCTCTATATACCAGTGCATGGAGCGTGTGTCACAGTGTAACTCTATGGAGGCTCTAGTGATATAACACCCCCCAGTGTAACCAGTAATACCATAGTCTAGTGGATGGGGGCGCTGTATCTCTATATACCAGTGCATGGAGCAGGTGTCACAGTGTAACTCTATGGAGGCTCTAGTGATATAACATCCCCCAGTGTAACCAGTAATACCATAGTCTAGTGGATGGGGGCGCTGTATCTCTATATACCAGTGCATGGAGCGTGTGTCACAGTGTAACTCTATGGAGGCTCTAGTGATATAACATCCCCCAGTGTAACCAGTAATACCATAGTCTAGTGGGTGGGGGCGCTGTACCTCTATATACCAGTGCATGGAGCCTGTGTCACAGTGTAACTCTATGGAGGCTCTAGTGATATAACATCTCCCAGTGTAACCAGTAATACCATAGTCTAGTGGATGGGGGCGCTGTACCTCTATATACCAGTGCATGGAGCAGGTGTCACAGTGTAACTCTATGGAGGCTCTAGTGATATAACATCCCCCAGTGTAACCAGTAATACCATAGTCTAGTGGATGGGGGCGCTGTACCTCTATATACCAGTGCATGGAGCGTGTGTCACAGTGTAACTCTATGGAGGCTCTAGTGATATAACATCCCCCAGTGTAACCAGTAATACCATAGTCTAGTGGATGGGGGCGCTGTATCTCTATACACCAGTGCATGGAGCCTGTGTCACAGTGTAACTCTATGGAGGCTCTAGTGATATAACATCCCCCCAGTGTAACCAGTAATACCATAGTCTAGTGGATGGGGGCGCTGTATCTCTATATACCAGTGCATGGAGCCTGTGTCACAGTGTAACTCTATGGAGGCTCTAGTGATATAACATCCCCCAGTGTAACCAGTAATACCATAGTCTAGTGGATGGGGGCGCTGTATCTCTATATACCAGTGCATGGAGCCGGTGTCACAGTGTAACTCTATGGAGGCTCTAGTGATATAACATCCCCCCAGTGTAACCAGTAATACCATAGTCTAGTGGATGGGGGCGCTGTATCTCTATATACCAGTGCATGGAGCCGGTGTCACAGTGTAACTCTATGGAGGCTCTAGTGATATAACATCCCCCAGTGTAACCAGTAATACCATAGTCTAGTGGATGGGGGCGCTGTATCTCTATATACCAGTGCATGGAGCATGTGTCACAGTGTAACTCTATGGGGGCTCTAGTGATATAACATCCCCCAGTGTAACCAGTAATACCATAGACTAGTGGATGGGGGCGCTGTATCTCTATATACCAGTGCATGGAGCGTGTGTCACAGTGTAACTCTATGGGGGCTCTAGTGATATAACATCCCCCAGTGTAACCTGTAATACCATAGTCTAGTGGATGGGGGCGCTGTACCTCTATATACCAGTGCATGGAGCGTGTGTCACAGTGTAACTCTATGGAGGCTCTAGTGATATAACATCCCCCAGTGTAACCAGTAATACCATAGTCTAGTGGATGGGGGCGCTGTATCGCTATATATCAGTGCATGGAGCCTGTGTCACAGTGTAACTCTATGGAGGCTCTAGTGATATAACATCCCCCAGTGTAACCAGTAATACCATAGTCTAGTGGATGGGGGCGCTGTACCTCTATATACCAGTGCATGGAGCCTGTGTCACAGTGTAACTCTATGGAGGCTCTAGTGATATAACATCCCCCCCAGTGTAACCAGTAATACCATAGTCTAGTGGATGGGGGCGCTGTATCTCTATATACCAGTGCATGGAGCCTGTGTCACAGTGTAACTCTATGGAGGCTCTAGTGATATAACATCCCCCCAGTGTAACCAGTAATACCATAGTCTGGTGGATGGGGGCGCTGTACCTCTATATACCAGTGCATGGAGCAGGTGTCACAGTGTAACTCTATGGAGGCTCTAGTGATATAACATCCCCCCAGTGTAACCAGTAATACCATAGTCTAGAGGATGGGGGCGCTGTACCTCTATATACCAGTGCATGGAGCAGGTGTCACAGTGTAACTCTATGGAGGCTCTAGTGATATAACATCCCCCAGTGTAACCAGTAATAACATAGTCTAGTGGGTGGGGGCGCTGTATCTCTATATACCAGTGCATGGAGCCTGTGTCACAGTGTAACTCTATGGAGGCTCTAGTGATATAACATCCCCCCCCCAGTGTAACCAGTAATACCATAGTCTAGAGGATGGGGGCGCTGTACCTCTATATACCAGTGCATGGAGCCTGTGTCACAGTGTAACTCTATGGAGGCTCTAGTGATATAACATCCCCCAGTGTAACCAGTAATACCATAGTCTAGTGGATGGGGGCGCTGTATCTCTATATACCAGTGCATGGAGCAGGGGTCACAGTGTAACTCTATGGAGGCTCTAGTGATATAACATCCCCCCAGTGTAACCAGTAATACCATAGTCTAGTGGATGGGGGCGCTGTATCTCTATATACCAGTGCATGGAGCAGGTGTCACAGTGTAACTCTATGGAGGCTCTAGTGATATAACATCTCCCCAGTGTAACCAGTAATACCATAGTCTAGTGGGTGGGGGCGCTGTACCTCTATATACCAGTGCATGGAGCGTGTGTCACAGTGTAACTCTATGGAGGCTCTAGTGATATAACATCCCCCAGTGTAACCAGCAATACCATAGTCTAGTGGATGGGGGCGCTGTACCTCTATATATCAGTGCATGCAGCCTGTGTCACAGTGTAACTCTATGGAGGCTCTAGTGATATAACATCCCCCCAGTGTAACCAGTAATACCATAGTCTAGTGGATGGGGACGCTGTATCTCTATATACCAGTGCATGGAGCAGGTGTCACAGTGTAACTCTATGGAGGCTCTAGTGATATAACATTCCCCAGTGTAACCAGTAATACCATAGCCTAGTGGATGGGGACGCTGTATCTCTATATACCAGTGCATGGAGCCTGTGTCACAGTGTAACTCTATGGAGGCTCTAGTGATATAACATCCCCCCAGTGTAACCAGTAATACCATAGTCTAGAGGATGGGGGCGCTGTATCTCTATATACCAGTGCATGGAGCCTGTGTCACAGTGTAACTCTATGGAGGCTCTAGTGATATAACATCCCCCCAGTGTAACCAGTAATACCATAGTCTAGAGGATGGGGGCGCTGTATCTCTATATACCAGTGCATGGAGCCTGTGTCACAGTGTAACTCTATGGAGGCTCTAGTGATATAACATCCCCCAGTGTAACCGGTAATACCATAGTCTAGTGGATGGGGGCGCTGTATCTCTATATACCAGTGCATGGAGCCTGTGTCACAGTGTAACTCTATGGAGGCTCTAGTGATATAACATCCCCCAGTGTAACCAGTAATACCATAGTCTAGTGCATGGGGGCGCTGTATCTCTATATACCAGTGCATGGAGCAGGTGTCACAGTGTAACTCTATGGAGGCTCTAGTGATATAACATCCCCCAGTGTAACCAGTAATACCATAGTCTAGTGGATGGGGGCCCTGTACCTCTATATACCAGTGCATGGAGCGGGTGTCACAGTGTAACTCTATGGAGGCTCTAGTGATATAACATCCCCCAGTGTAACCAGTAATACCATAGTCTAGTGGATGGGGGCGCTGTATCTCTATATACCAGTGCATGGAGCCGGTGTCATAGTGTAACTCTATGGAGGCTCTAGTGATATAACATCCCCCAGTGTAACCAGTAATACCATAGTCTAGTGGATGGGGGCGCTGTATCTCTATATACCAGTGCATGGAGCCTGTGTCACAGTGTAACTCTATGGAGGCTCTAGTGATATAACATCCCCCAGTGTAACCAGTAATACCATAGTCTAGTGGATGGGGGCGCTATATCTCTATATACCAGTGCATGGAGCGTGTGTCACAGTGTAACTCTATGGAGGCTCTAGTGATATAACATCCCCCAGTGTAACCAGTAATACCATAGTCTAGAGGATGGGGGCGCTGTATCTCTATATACCAGTGCATGGAGCCGGTGTCATAGTGTAACTCTATGGAGGCTCTAGTGATATAACATCCCCCAGTGTAACCAGTAATACCATAGTCTAGTGGATGGGGGCGCTGTATCTCTATATACCAGTGCATGGAGCCTGGGTCACAGTGTAACTCTATGGGGGCTCTAGTGATTATAACATCCCCCAGTGTAACCAGTAATACCATAGTCTAGTGGATGGGGGCGCTGTATCTCTATATACCAGTGCATGGAGCGTGTGTCACAGTGTAACTCTATGGAGGCTCTAGTGATATAACATCTCCCAGTGTAACCAGTAATACCATAGTCTAGTGGATGGGGGCGCTGTATCTCTATATACCAGTGCATGGAGGGTGTCACAGTGTAACTCTATGGAGGCTCTAGTGATATAACATCCCCCAGTGTAACCAGTAATACCATAGTCTAGTGGATGGGGGCGCTGTATCTCTATATACCAGTGCATGGAGCCGGTGTCATAGTGTAACTCTATGGAGGCTCTAGTGATATAACATCCCCCAGTGTAACCAGTAATACCATAGTCTAGTGGATGGGGGCGCTGTACCTCTATATACCAGTGCATGGAGCGTGTGTCACAGTGTAACTCTATGGAGGCTCTAGTGATATAACATCCCCCAGTGTAACCAGTAATACCATAGTCTAGAGGATGGGGGCGCTGTATCTCTATATACCAGTGCATGGAGCCGGTGTCATAGTGTAACTCTATGGAGGCTCTAGTGATATAACATCCCCCAGTGTAACCAGTAATACCATAGTCTAGTGGATGGGGGCGCTGTATCTCTATATACCAGTGCATGGAGCGTGTGTCACAGTGTAACTCTATGGAGGCTCTAGTGATATAACATCCCCCAGTGTAACCAGTAATACCATAGTCTAGTGGATGGGGGCGCTGTATCTCTATATACCAGTGCATGGAGCAGGTGT
Organism: Engystomops pustulosus; assembly: GCF_040894005.1. NCBI lineage: Eukaryota > Metazoa > Chordata > Amphibia > Anura > Leptodactylidae > Engystomops > Engystomops pustulosus. Next base: position 9,687 of record NW_027285773.1, on the reverse strand, counting down.
CACAGTATAACTCTATGGAGGCTCTAGTGATATAACATCCCCCAGTGTAACCAGTAATACCATAGTCTAGTGGATGGGGGCGCTGTATCTCTATATACCAGTGCATGGAGGGTGTCACAGTGTAACTCTATGGAGGCTCTAGTGATATAACATCCCCCAGTGTAACCAGTAATACCATAGTCTAGAGGATGGGGGCGCTGTATCTCTATACACCAGTGCATGGAGCCTGTGTCACAGTGTAACTCTATGGAGGCTCTAGTGATATAACATCCCCCAGTGTAACCAGTAATACCATAGTCTAGTGGATGGGGGCGCTGTATCTCTATATACCAGTGCATGGAGGGTGTCACAGTGTAACTCTATGGAGGCTCTAGTGATATAACATCCCCCCAGTGTAACCAGTAATACCATAGTCTAGTGGATGGGGGCGCTGTATCTCTATATACCAGTGCATGGAGGGTGTCACAGTGTAACTCTATGGAGGCTCTAGTGATATAACATCCCCCCAGTGTAACCAGTAATACCATAGTCTAGTGGGTGGGGGCGCTGTACCTCTATATACCAGTGCATGGAGCCTGTGTCACAGTGTAACTCTATGGAGGCTCTAGTGATATAACATCCCCCAGTGTAACCAGTAATACCATAGTCTAGTGGATGGGGGCGCTGTATCTCTATATACCAGTGCATGGAGCGTGTGTCACAATGTAACTCTATGGAGGCTCTAGTGATATAACATCCCCCAGTGTAACCAGTAATACCATAGTCTAGTGGATGGGGGCGCTGTATCTCTATATACCAGTGCATGGAGCAGGTGTCACAGTGTAACTCTATGGAGGCTCTAGTGATATAACATCCCCCCAGTGTAACCAGTAATACCATAGTCTAGTGGATGGGGGCGCTGTACCTCTATATACCAGTGCATGGAGCAGGTGTCACAGTGTAACTCTATGGAGGCTCTAGTGATATAACATCTCCCAGTGTAACCAGTAATACCATAGTCTAGTGGATGGGGGCGCTGTATCTCTATATACCAGTGCATGGAGCCTGTGTCACAGTGTAACTCTATGGAGGCTCTAGTGATATAACATCTCCCAGTGTAACCAGTAATACCATAGTCTAGTGGATGGGGGCGCTGTATCTCTATATACCAGTGCATGGAGCAGGTGTCACAGTGTAACTCTATGTAGGCTCTAGTGATATAACATCCCCCAGTGTAACCAGTAATAACATAGTCTAGTGGATGGGGGCGCTGTATCTCTATATACCAGTGCATGGAGCCTGTGTCACAGTGTAACTCTATGGAGGCTCTAGTGATATAACATTCCCCAGTGTAACCAGTAATACCATAGTCTAGTGGATGGGGGCGCTGTATCTCTATATACCAGTGCATGGAGCCTGTGTCACAGTGTAACTCTATGGAGGCTCTAGTGATATAACATTCCCCAGTGTAACCAGTAATACCATAGTCTGGTGGATGGGGGCGCTGTATCTCTATATACCAGTGCATGGAGCCTGTGTCACAGTGTAACTCTATGGAGGCTCTAGTGATATAACATCTCCCAGTGTAACCAGTAATACCATAGTCTAGTGGATGGGGGCGCTGTATCTCTATATACCAGTGCATGGAGCAGGTGTCACAGTGTAACTCTATGGAGGCTCTAGTGATATAACATCCCCTCCAGTGTAACCAGTAATACCATAGTCTAGTGGATGGGGGCGCTGTATCTCTATATACCAGTGCATGGAGCAGGTGTCACAGTGTAACTCTATGGAGGCTCTAGTGATATAACATCCCCCAGTGTAACCAGTAATACCATAGGCTAGTGGAAGGGGGCGCTGTACCTCTATATACCAGTGCATGGAGCCTGTGTCACAGTGTAACTCTATGGAGGCCCTAGTGATATAACATCCCCCCAGTGTAACCAGTAATACCATAGCCTGGTGGATGGGGGCGCTGTATCTCTATATACCAGTGCATGGAGCAGGTGTCACAGTGTAACTCTATGGAGGCTCTAGTGATATAACATCCCCCAGTGTAACCAGTAATACCATAGGCTAGTGGAAGGGGGCGCTGTACCTCTATATACCAGTGCATGGAGCCTGTGTCACAGTGTAACTCTATGGAGGCTCTAGTGATATAACATCCCCCCAGTGTAATAAGTAATACCATAGTCTAGTGGATGGGGGCGCTGTATCTCTATATGCCAGTGCATGGAGCGTGTGTCACAGTGTAACTCTATGGAGGCTCTAGTGATATAACATCCCCCAGTGTAACCAGTAATACCATAGTCTAGTGGATGGGGGCGCTGTATCTCTATATACCAGTGCATGGAGTCTGTGTCACAGTGTAACTCTATGGAGGCTCTAGTGATATAACATCCTCCCAGTGTAACCAGTAATACCATAGTCTAGTGGATGGGGGCGCCGTATCTCTATATACCAGTGCATGGAGCCTGTGTCACAGTGTAACTCTATGGAGGCTCTAGTGATATAACATCCCCCCAGTGTAACCAGTAATACCATAGTCTAGAGGATGGGGGCGCTGTATCTCTATATACCAGTGCATGGAGCGTGTGTCACAGTGTAACTCTATGGAGGCTCTAGTGATATAACATCCCCTCCAGTGTAACCAGTAATACCATAGTCTAGTGGATGGGGGCGCTGTATCTCTATATACCAGTGCATGGAGCAGGTGTCACAGTGTAACTCTATGGAGGCTCTAGTGATATAACATCCCCCAGTGTAACCAGTAATACCATAGGCTAGTGGAAGGGGGCGCTGTACCTCTATATACCAGTGCATGGAGCCTGTGTCACAGTGTAACTCTATGGAGGCTCTAGTGATATAACATCCCCCCAGTGTAACCAGTAATACCATAGTCTAGTGGATGGGGGCGCTGTATCTCTATATGCCAGTGCATGGAGCGTGTGTCACAGTGTAACTCTATGGAGGCTCTAGTGATATAACATCCCCCAGTGTAACCAGTAATACCATAGTCTAGTGGATGGGGGCGCTGTATCTCTATATACCAGTGCATGGAGCAGGTGTCACAGTGTAACTCTATGGAGGCTCTAGTGATATAACATCTCCCAGTGTAACCAGTAATACCATAGGCTAGTGGAAGGGGGCGCTGTACCTCTATATACCAGTGCATGGAGCAGGTGTCACAGTGTAACTCTATGGAGGATCTAGTGATATAACACCCCCCAGTGTAACCAGTAATACCATAGTCTAGTGGATGGGGGCGCTGTATCTCTATATGCCAGTGCATGGAGCGTGTGTCACAGTGTAACTCTATGGAGGCTCTAGTGATATAACATCCCCCCAGTGTAACCAGTAATACCATAGTCTAGTGGATGGGGGCGCTGTACCTCTATATACCAGTGCATGGAGCCTGTGTCACAGTGTAACTCTATGGAGGCTCTAGTGATATAACATCCCCCAGTGTAACCAGTAATACCATAGTCTAGTGGATGGGGGCGCTGTATCTCTATATACCAGTGCATGGAGCAGGTGTCACAGTGTAACTCTATGGAGGCTCTAGTGATATAACACCCCCCCCCCCCCCAGTGTAACCAGTAATACCATAGTCTAGTGGATGGGGGCGCTGTACCTCTATATACCAGTGCATGGAGCCTGTGTCACAGTGTAACTCTATGGAGGCTCTAGTGATATAACATCCCCCCAGTGTAACCAGTAATACCATAGTCTAGTGGATGGGGGCGCTGTATCTCTATATACCAGTGCATGGAGCAGGTGTCACAGTGTAACTCTATGGAGGCTCTAGTGATATAACATCCCCCAGTGTAACCAGTAATACCATAGTCTAGTGGATGGGGGCGCTGTATCTCTATATACCAGTGCATGGAGCAGGTGTCACAGTGTAACTCTATGGAGGCTCTAGTGATATAACACCCCCCAGTGTAACCAGTAATACCATAGTCTAGTGGATGGGGGCGCTGTATCTCTATATACCAGTGCATGGAGCCTGTGTCACAGTGTAACTCTATGGAGGCTCTAGTGATATAACATCCCCTCCAGTGTAACCAGTAATACCATAGTCTAGTGGATGGGGGTGCTGTATCTCTATATACCAGTGCATGGAGCAGGTGTCACAGTGTAACTCTATGGAGGCTCTAGTGATATAACATCCCCCCAGTGTAATAAGTAATACCATAGTCTAGAGGATGGGGGCGCTGTATCTCTATATACCAGTGCATGGAGCGGGTGTCACAGTGTAACTCTATGGAGGCTCTAGTGATATAACATCCCCCCAGTGTAACCAGTAATACCATAGTCTGGTGGATGGGGGCGCTGTATCCCTATATACCAGTGCATGGAGCGTGTGTCACAGTGTAACTCTATGGAGGCTCTAGTGATATAACATCCCCCAGTGTAACCAGTAATACCATAGTCTAGTGGATGGGGGCGCTGTACCTCTATATACCAGTGCATGGAGCAGGTGTCACAGTGTAACTCTATGGAGGCTCTAGTGATATAACATCCCCCCAGTGTAACCAGTAATACCATAGTCTAGTGGATGGGGGCGCTGTATCTCTATATACCAGTGCATGGAGCAGGTGTCACAGTGTAACTCTATGGAGGCTCTAGTGATATAACATCCCCTCCAGTGTAACCAGTAATACCATAGTCTAGTGGATGGGGGTGCTGTATCTCTATATACCAGTGCATGGAGCAGGTGTCACAGTGTAACTCTATGGAGGCTCTAGTGATATAACATCCCCCCAGTGTAATAAGTAATACCATAGTCTAGAGGATGGGGGCGCTGTATCTCTATATACCAGTGCATGCAGCGGGTGTCACAGTGTAACTCTATGGAGGCTCTAGTGATATAACATCCCCCCAGTGTAACCAGTAATACCATAGTCTAGAGGATGGGGGCGCTGTATCTCTATATACCAGTGCATGGAGCGTGTGTCACAGTGTAACTCTATGGAGGCTCTAGTGATATAACATCCCCCAGTGTAACCAGTAATACCATAGTCTAGTGGATGGGGGCGCTGTATCTCTATATACCAGTGCATGGAGCCTGTGTCACAGTGTAACTCTATGGAGGCTCTAGTGATATAACATCCCCCCAGTGTAACCAGTAATACCATAGTCTAGAGGATGGGGGCGCTGTATCTCTATATACCAGTGCATGGAGTCTGTGTCACAGTGTAACTCTATGGAGGCTCTAGTGATACAACATCCCCCCAGTGTAACCAGTAATACCATAGTCTAGTGGATGGGGGCGCTGTATCTCTTTATACCAGTGCATGGAGTGTGTGTCACAGTGTAACTCTATGGGGGCTCTAGTGATATAACATCCCCCCCAGTGTAACCAGTAATACCATAGTCTAGTGGATGGGGGCGCTGTATCTCTATATACCAGTGCATGGAGCAGGTGTCACAGTGTAACTCTATGGAGGCTCTAGTGATATAACATCCCCCCCAGTGTAACCAGTAATACCATAGTCTGGTGGATGGGGGCGCTGTATCTCTATATACCAGTGCATGGAGCCGGTGTCACAGTGTAACTCTATGGAGGCTCTAGTGATATAACATCCCCCAGTGTAACCAGTAATACCATAGTCTAGTGGATGGGGGCGCTGTATCTCTATATACCAGTGCATGGAGCAGGTGTCACAGTGTAACTCTATGGAGGCTCTAGTGATATAACATCCCCCCCAGTGTAACCAGTAATACCATAGTCTAGAGGATGGGGGCGCTGTACCTCTATATACCAGTGCATGGAGCCTGTGTCACAGTGTAACTCTATGGAGGCTCTAGTGATATAACATCCCCCAGTGTAACCAGTAATACCATAGTCTAGAGGATGGGGGCGCTGTACCTCTATATACCAGTGCATGGAGCAGGTGTCACAGTGTAACTCTATAGAGGCTCTAGTGATATAACATCCCCCCAGTGTAACCAGTAATACCATAGTCTAGTGGATGGGGGCGCTGTACCTCTATATACCAGTGCATGGAGCAGGTGTCACAGTGTAACTCTATGGAGGCTCTAGTGATATAACATCCCCCAGTGTAACCAGTAATACCATAGTCTAGTGGATGGGGGCGCTGTACCTCTATATACCAGTGCATGGAGCCTGTGTCACAGTGTAACTCTATGGAGGCTCTAGTGATATAACATCCCCCCAGTGTAACCAGTAATACCATAGTCTAGAGGATGGGGGCGCTGTATCTCTATATACCAGTGCATGGAGCCTGTGTCACAGTGTAACTCTATGGAGGCTCTAGTGATATAACATCCCCCAGTGTAACCAGTAATACCATAGTCTAGTGGATGGGGGCGCTGTATCTCTATATACCAGTGCATGGAGCCTGTGTCACAGTGTAACTCTATGGAGGCTCTAGTGATATAACATCCCCCAGTGTAACCAGTAATACCATAGTCTAGTGGATGGGGGCGCTGTACCTCTATATACCAGTGCATGGAGCAGGTGTCACAGTGTAACTCTATGGAGGCTCTAGTGATATAACATCCCCCAGTGTAACCAGTAATACCATAGTCTAGTGGATGGGGGCGCTGTATCTCTATATACCAGTGCATGGAGCAGGTGTCACAGTGTAACTCTATGGAGGCTCTAGTGATATAACACCCCCCAGTGTAACCAGTAATACTATAGTCTAGTGGATGGGGGCGCTGTATCTCTATATACCAGTGCATGGAGCAGGTGTCACAGTGTAACTCTATGGGGGCTCTAGTGATATAACATCCTCCAGTGTAACCAGTAATACCATAGTCTAGTGGATGGGGGCGCTGTATCTCTATATACCAGTGCATGGAGCGTGTGTCACAGTGTAACTCTATGGAGGCTCTAGTGATATAACATCCCCCAGTGTAACCAGTAATACCATAGTCTAGTGGATGGGGGCGCTGTATCTTTATATACCAGTGCATGGAGCGTGTGTCACAGTGTAACTCTATGGAGGCTCTAGTGATATAACATCCCCCCAGTGTAACCAGTAATACCATAGTCTAGTGGATGGGGGCGCTGTACCTCTATATACCAGTGCATGGAGCAGGTGTCACAGTGTAACTCTATGGAGGCTCTAGTGATATAACACCCCCCAGTGTAACCAGTAATACCATAGTCTAGTGGATGGGGGCGCTGTATCTCTATATACCAGTGCATGGAGCCTGTGTCACAGTGTAACTCTATGGAGGCTCTAGTGATATAACATCCCCCAGTGTAACCAGTAATACCATAGTCTAGTGGATGGGGGCGCTGTATCTCTATATACCAGTGCATGGAGCAGGGGTCACAGTGTAACTCTATGGAGGCTCTAGTGATATAACATCCCCCAGTGTAACCAGTAATACCATAGTCTAGTGGATGGGGGCGCTGTATCTCTATATACCAGTGCATGGAGCAGGTGTCACAGTGTAACTCTATGGAGGCTCTAGTGATATAACATCCCCCAGTGTAACCAGTAATACCATAGTCTAGTGGATGGGGGCGCTGTATCTCTATATACCAGTGCATGGAGCAGGTGTCACAGTGTAACTCTATGGAGGCTCTAGTGATATAACATCCCCCCAGTGTAACCAGTAATACCATAGCCTAGTGGATGGGGGCGCTGTATCTCTATATACCAGTGCATGGAGCAGGTGTCACAGTGTAACTCTATGGAGGCTCTAGTGATATAACATCCCCCCAGTGTAACCAGTAATACCATAGTCTAGTGGATGGGGGCGCTGTATCTCTATATACCAGTGCATGGAGCGTGTGTCACAGTGTAACTCTATGGAGGCTCTAGTGATATAACATCCCCCCAGTGTAACCAGTAATACCATAGTCTAGTGGATGGGGGCGCTGTACCTCTATATACCAGTGCATGGAGCCTGTGTCACAGTGTAACTCTATGGAGGCTCTAGTGATATAACATCCCCCCAGTGTAACCAGTAATACCATAGTCTAGTGGATGGGGGCGCTGTATCTCTATATACCAGTGCATGGAGCCTGTGTCACAGTGTAACTCTATGGAGGCTCTAGTGATATAACATCCCCCCAGTGTAACCAGTAATACCATAGTCTAGTGGATGGGGGCGCTGTACCTCTATATACCAGTGCATGGAGCCTGTGTCACAGTGTAACTCTATGGAGGCTCTAGTGATATAACATCCCCCCAGTGTAACCAGTAATACCATAGTCTAGTGGATGGGGGCGCTGTATCTCTATATACCAGTGCATGGAGCCTGTGTCACAGTGTAACTCTATGGAGGCTCTAGTGATATAACATCCCCCAGTGTAACCGGTAATACCATAGTCTAGTGGATGGGGGCGCTGTATCTCTATATACCAGTGCATGGAGCCTGTGTCACAGTGTAACTCTATGGAGGCTCTAGTGATATAACATCCCCCAGTGTAACCAGTAATACCATAGTCTAGTGCATGGGGGCGCTGTATCTCTATATACCAGTGCATGGAGCAGGTGTCACAGTGTAACTCTATGGAGGCTCTAGTGATATAACATCCCCCAGTGTAACCAGTAATACCATAGTCTAGTGGATGGGGGCCCTGTACCTCTATATACCAGTGCATGGAGCGGGTGTCACAGTGTAACTCTATGGAGGCTCTAGTGATATAACATCCCCCAGTGTAACCAGTAATACCATAGTCTAGTGGATGGGGGCGCTGTATCTCTATATACCAGTGCATGGAGCAGGTGTCACAGTGTAACTCTATGGAGGCTCTAGTGATATAACATCCCCCAGTGTAACCAGTAATACCATAGTCTAGTGGATGGGGGCGCTGTACCTCTATATACCAGTGCATGGAGCGTGTGTCACAGTGTAACTCTATGGAGGCTCTAGTGATATAACATCCCCCAGTGTAACCAGTAATACCATAGTCTAGTGGATGGGGGCGCTGTATCTCTATATACCAGTGCATGGAGCAGGTGTCACAGTGTAACTCTATGGAGGCTCTAGTGATATAACATCCCCCAGTGTAACCAGTAATACCATAGTCTAGTGGATGGGGGCGCTGTATCGCTATATACCAGTGCATGGAGAAGGTGTCACAGTGTAACTCTATGGAGGCTCTAGTGATATAACATCCCCCAGTGTAACCAGTAGTACCATAGTCTAGTGGATGGGGGCGCTGTATCTCTATATACCAGTGCATGGAGCCTGTGTCACAGTGTAACTCTATGGAGGCTCTAGTGATATAACATCCCCCAGTGTAACCAGTAATACCATAGTCTAGTGGATGGGGGCGCTGTATCTCTATATACCAGTGCATGGAGCCGGTGTCATAGTGTAACTCTATGGAGGCTCTAGTGATATAACATCCCCCAGTGTAACCAGTAATACCATAGTCTAGTGGATGGGGGCGCTGTATCTCTATATACCAGTGCATGGAGCCTGTGTCACAGTGTAACTCTATGGAGGCTCTAGTGATATAACATCCCCCAGTGTAACCAGTAATACCATAGTCTAGTGGATGGGGGCGCTGTATCTCTATATACCAGTGCCTGGAGCCGGTGTCATAGTGTAACTCTATGGAGGCTCTAGTGATATAACATCCCCAGTGTAACCAGTAATATCACACGTGAGTGATCTCTCTTCTCTATATACCAGTGCATGGGCCAGGTGTCATAGTGTTGTAACTCTATGGAGGCTCTAGTGATATTAACAACCCCCAGTGTAACCAGT
>NW_027285772.1:0-25925 GCF_040894005.1 Engystomops pustulosus | reverse complement strand
TGTTCTGGTCCCACTATCTAACCATAGCGCAACAACTAAAACAGCAAACAACAACTTAAATAATTTTAATAAGAGAAAACAAAGCACTCAATAAACCCGAAGGCTCAAGTTTAGTGTCTATAAGCCTTTTTTAAAAAAACACTTTTATTTCAAAACAAAAAGACTATCGAGTGACACTCCAGCCCACAACCAGGAAAAGAAGGGAGCAAAACTAAGGCACAGAGAAATTAAATCCCCTCCAAAGAAGGGCTGCCCTGTCTGTGCCCAGCCTTACACCTTCCAAAGAACGCACCTTCACCAGGTCACCCATAATGTTCCTAACAACCTCTTCCACTGGGAGGATTTTTTGCTGAGTAGTCAGACTACATCGTGCAATCCACGTGCCATACCTTACCACTATGCTTACTAGAAATAAAGTGTTCCGGTCCCTTCCACCAAGGTCTCTGAAAGCTCCATAGGCCCACTCAGCATAAGAAAGGCTGGCTAAACCTCTCCAGCCAATGGAGGCACCCGCCCGTTTGTATACCTCTGCATTAAAGGGACAATGAAGCAGGAAGTGATCCATACTTTCTAGTATGCCACCACACTGCTCCCGAGGACAACCTCGATCATCAGCGCTTCTGAACTTCACATTGTCCCTCACATGCAGTTTCCCATGGAAGCAGCGCCAAGTGAAGTCCCAAAACTTCTTAGGGATCCTTACTGAGTTTAAAAGCTTTAGCCCCACCCCTAGATCCCGACTTGGGCAATCTTTGAGCACCAGGGGCTTCTGAAAGTGGGACAACAGAACCCTCTTGTCAAGCAATCTCCTTGACAGAGTCCTGATCTCACCCACCTGCAGACCCCACCGGCGGATCACCTTCAAAACCGGGGCGACATAAGACGGAAGATATCCATGCCGTGAACGTAAGTCTTTCACTCGCCCTCCTGACTCCCATTGCTGGAAGAAAGGCCGAAACCATCCCTTACAGGAGAATACCCACGGAGGAGCCCTCTCTTTCCAGAGGTTCGCTAGGTTCATCTTAAGAAAAGTGTTCGCTAAGAACACAACAGGGTTGACCATACCCAACCCTCCTAGTCTCCTCGTACGGTAAGTAACCTCCCTCTTGACTAGGTTTAGTTTATTCCCCCATAACAGTTGGAAGAACAAACTGTAGACCCGCTTCCAGAGAGGCTCTGGCAACATACACACACTGCCCAGGTATATTAACAACGGTAGCACATAGGCCTTTGCCAGGTGAACCCTTTCCCTCAGGGTCAAAGACCGAAGACCCTTCCATTGGTTGACCTTTTGGGTGGCATTGTCCAGTCTACCTTCCCAATTTCGAGTGGGGTAGTCCCCCATATCAAATTCAATGCCCAAGATTTTAGCAGACCCCTGAGGTTTTGGGAGAGTGTCCGGAAGATCAAACTCGGGATCCTCCTCTCCCAACCAGAGACATTCACACTTTTCACGGTTGATCATGGACCCAGATGCCTCCGAGTAGCGGTCAACCTCAGACATCACCATCTCCGCCTCCCCTCCCGAGGACACGAAAACGGTGACATCATCAGCATACGCCACCACCCTCAGGGTGGCCTCCGGATCCTCCCGGCTCATCCCGACTCCCACCAATGGACCACCATCAATCCTCCGAAGGAAGGGATCGATAGCGAACACATATAATAGTGGGCTCAGAGGACAACCCTGGCGGACTCCAGACCCCACCTCAAAAGGGTGCCCAACCCAACCGTTTACAAGGGGGAAGGTCTCAGCCCCAGCATATAAGGTCTGAAGCCAATTAACAAACCCACCCGGTAGACCGTACCGCAAAAGTACCGACCAGAGGTACTCATGGTTGACTCTGTCAAAGGCCTTCGCCTGATCTAAGGACAGCATATACCCCTTCCAGTTACCTGCCTTTCCCTGCTCCACTGCCTCCCGGACACCGAGCACAGCACTAAAAGTACTTCGGCCTGGAACAGAGCAATGCTGGGCCCCTGAAAGAAGCCGGGGTGCGAACTGCACCAGCCGATTAAATAGTACCTTTGCCAGAACCTTCCTGTCTGTATTGAGAAGCGCTATGGGCCGCCAATTCTCAATACGTGACGGGTCCTTACCCTTTGATAGAATGATTAGGGCCGACCTCCTCATTGACTTTGGCAAAGTGCCCGAGGAAAGACACTCGTTAAAAACCTCAGTCAAGAGGGGAATTAAACTTCCTTTAAAGGTCTTGTAGAACTCGGATGTTAAGCCATCCGGACCAGGCGATTTCTTGAGGGCAAGACCCTCGATCGCCCGTCTCACTTCCTCTTCACTAATCGGTTCTATCAAAACGCCAAGGGAGGGGTCTACCCCTTTCTCAGGGACTGCCTCAGCCAGGAAAGCCGACATCACATCCCGATCCAGTTCCTTCTTCCCCAAGAGATGCCCGTAAAAGGATCTGATGACCTCCAGGATCCCTGATTTGGATCTCTTCAGGGAACCCGTACTGTCCCTCAGTCCTGTCACAATTTTACTATTCACTGACATCTTGCAATTCCTGTAAGGGTCGGGCGAGCGGTATTTCCCGAAATCCCTCTCAAGAATCAAAGATGCGTGCCTATTGTACTGACATTTCTTGAGCAAAGATTTGACTCTGGAGATCTCCTCCCTACTACCTCCAGTCGAGACTAGATGTTCGAGTTTCCTCCTCAGACCTTGGTACAAATTGTACATATCAAGGCTTCTGAGGCTTGAGAGCTGACGGAAATACTTCGCCACTCTTTTTTTGAATATCTCCCACCACTCAGCCTTAGTGCCACCAAGATCCAATAACGGTACCTGGCTTTGAAGGAAGTCCTCAAAGGATTGTCTTACCGCAGCTTCTTCCAGGAGAGATGAATTCAACCTCCATAGACCTTTACCCATCCGAGGAGTCTCTGTAACATTCAAAGAAAACATAATCATACAGTGATCGGAAAATTCCACCTCTGTCACCGACACAGGTGACGAGATGGCTTCTTCCTTTAAAAAAAACCTATCTATTCTTGACCTACTATTACCTCTGTAAAAGGTGTAACCCGCGTGACCTGGGGAGTGCCGGATGTGGTTATCCACCAGGCGAGCTTCACTAGCTATTCTACATAAAGCTGTGCTGTCATAAGTCGGCTTGTATTCGGAACCTCCCCTATCCTGGGATCTAACAATAGTGTTAAAATCCCCTCCGAAAACCACTTGCCGGCTTGTAAAAAGAAAAGGCTTAATCCTCATAAAAAGATCCTTGCGGCCACCTCGTGTTTGGGGGCCATATATATTAATCAGACGCAAATCTTGTCCTTTCATGAGAACATCAAGGATTAGACACCTCCCCATTTCTAATTCAATCATTCGTCGGCATTCTACCTGTGCAGTAAAAAGAACCGCCACTCCGCTATATGGCTCAGCCGCAAGAGACCAATAAGATGGTCCCCTCGTCCATTCCTGCCTTGCTTTGGCTACCCCAGGCAATGTGGATATCCTGGTCTCTTGCAAAAATAAAATGTCAGCTTCAACCTGGCTGAGAAAATCAAAGGCTGCAAATCTAGCCATATTAGACTTAATGCTAGCCACATTAATGGAGGCTAGCGTCAACGGAGTGAGTGCCGCCATAGAGAATGATTAAATTAGACAGCCTTCTTCTTGCCACCCTTCCCTCTATCCCCATCTGATGAGGATCCCTTTCCCCTTTTTAATGAGGGTCCACTCGTATCCATTTTTTTCCCTTTTTTCTTTTTCTTACAGGTCTCATCTTCAGATTCCAGGCCAGCCTCCTCCCCCGAAGACAGTGGTCTCTGCAAGGGAGAAGACTCAGCGCCCTCTCTCTGCCCTACCTCCTCCTCTTCTTCCTCATCAGAGGAAGGGGATATGTCCCTGAGGGCTTGGTAGCGATTTGAGGTAAAGCCAGAACGGCCGCAGGTTTCTGCTTCCTTCGATCGGGTTGCAAGGGATTTTGACCTGCCAGTACCCAGTTTGTGGCCCTCAGCTCCACCCTCCCTCTTCTCCTCCCCTGCACTTTCATAACAGGAGAGGCCAGAGGAAAGGCTTTGCTCCTCCCTATCGATCCTTCCTAGCTCCTCGTCCACCTCCTCATCCCTCGGGGTCTCTGTCACATCCCTTTCAGTACGGGGCTCAGGACATGCTTCAGAACTTAATCTTTGCACCCCTTGCTCCCTCTGTTTCCTCCGCTCGGCCTCTCGCCTCAGCCGAGAGTGAGACTTCTTCCTCGACCCCTTTGCTCCCCCACCTCCGCCGTCCCCCACCACTGAAGGATTGCTCCCCTCCGGGTGTAGGACTGCATTGGCAAAGGAGCGCGGGCACCGGCTGAACGGGTGACCCAACTCACCACACAGGTGACAGCGAATATCTCCACAGTCTGCAGCAAGATGTCCAGACCCCCCACAGAGTGAGCACCTCCGCACATTACAGTTTGCACTGAGGTGGGAGGGGTCACCGCACCTGTGGCAGAGCTTCGGCTGTCCCTGGTAGAAGACTAGAATGCGATCTCTACCCAGGAAGGTTGATGAGGGAATATGGGTAACAGTATGGCCCGAACGCTTAAGCCTCACCATAAACGTCCAGGCCCCCGACCAGATCCCAAATTCATCCAGATTCCTTTTTGGGACCTCCACCACCTCTCCATATCTTCCTATCCAGGTCATGATATCAATGCAAGAAAGAGACTCGTTACGAGTCAGCACGGTCACTTTCTTGATCCCATTTTGACGGGTTACTGCTTGTACTGCAAAATCCCGCCATTCAGGCTGAGCCTTCACCAGTTCGTAATTCGCCCAGAAGACCTCAAGACCCTCCGGGCGAACAAAACTGATGTCGAACTCAGGGGTCCCATGAGGATGTATTAAAGCATAGATGTCGCAGGCCTTGAAGCCCATCTTAAGCAGGAGTTCCACCACCCTTTTCCTTGGGGGGCAACCATCATTCCCTCTCCACCTAAGACGGACGACATTCCTCCTTGAGACCCCCTGCCCACTTGTAGGGAGGGACCAAACTACCTCCCCTTCCTTTCTCTCTCGGAAGGCCCCTAGACCATGCCTCTCAATCCAAAAGGACAGGTCCACCTGCTGACCATCCACTGTCATGGTACTTTCCCCAGCACGCAAAGCTTCGAGAAGGCGCCTTTGCAATGTGCCGTCCCCGGAATCTGAAGATGGGAGCTGTCCCGGAGCCCCACCCGCCACACTGGCATAACTTCTGCCAACTGTGCTCCTACTTGGAGCTTCCAATCTACCCACACCACTACCTCCAGGCCTCACCACCTCTTCACTCACACTTTCATCCATACTGGCCAGGTTTGGGGGGGAGACTTCCTGCTTCTCTACATCATCAGTAATCTTGGATGAGAGTCCCTGCCCTCCACTGGCAGAACCTGGAACCGATTTTTTCTCCTTTCCCTGGACGGGAGAGGGCAGAACAGGAACATCCTCTGCAGAGACCACATTCTCCCTAGGCAAAGTTAAGGAAGCTGCATTTGTGGCCCCTGGCACCACCGAAGGACTACCCCCTGCCACATCAGGGAGACTTGCTGCACCAGCACCGTTTTTTACGCCACCTCCTGCACTATTTGGCTCCACCACCATGTTACCACCATGCTCTGCACTGCCACCAGAGACGGTGCCCTTCGCCACAATCATAGCCATATCGCTCTCCCCGCTTGTATACCCCTGTTCCACCACAGAAACAGAGGCGTGCACTGCGGGACCCGCTCCCTTTACAGGGGGCGAGTTGTGATGCACATAAACTAGCTTTACCTCCTCTTTCACCTTCAACTTTTTCTTTGGGGAAGACCTCGACCTCTTCCTCTTTCCTTCTAGATGTTCCTCCGGACCAGGGTCGTCCCCAAAGGAGAAACCCTCAAGATGCACTGGGGACTCTAACTTCCTTATTTGGGCCATCAGAGCCCCACCGCTATAGTTTTCATCCCCCTCAGACTCACCAGATGAGCTCTGGGGTAACTGAGCCTGTGCTGGTGTGAGAGACACGCTTGAGGACACAAAACCCCCCTCCACACCAGTAACTGAACTCCTGTGGGAGTCAACCTCTCCAGACGACATTTGGGCAAATCTGTCCTGATTAACCAGTTTCTCAGCAAAAGGCCCTCCAGCCGCAATAATTTGCTGTTTCTTTGCCTCCAAATCTTCTATGTCCCTCTTAAGGGCTTTAGCCATGGCAATGCACTCCTGTCTTTTCTTCTGGGGTGCACTGCTCACTGCCACTTTTAAAGATTTCAGCTGCTGCCGCTTAGCCTTCAGCTCCCTTGAAGCCTCCTCAAAGGCACTAAGCATGGCCGATATACGGGAGCCAAAAGTCTGCAGGTTCTCACCTGGTCTCTGGATTCCCCAGCCGACTCCAGCTTGCTGGTCACACCGCTCGGGTACTCCCCCACGCTGCTCACAGCCTCCACGGCTGCTGCCGATCTCATGTCCGGACTGGGGGGCAGAGGCTACAAGGCTACAGCCCCTGCTGGATCTTCTCACCCCCAGCTCTGCTGATACTTTCCTGGCCGGTTGAGAACTCCCCCTGCCCCCCGCCGGCCTCTCCCGGGGGGCAGGAGCACGAGGCTCCATGCAAGACGCCGAGACTCCCAAGCCCAGCACAGGTGTTGATTCCGGGCTTGATTGAAAGGGACTCCTCCCGGACACGGACCTCCTGGTTCTCAGGCGGAGCTGCAAACAGACACGTCCGATCGTGATTGTCTCTGTTGCTGAATGAGCTAGGACGCTATTCAACTCTAATCTAGGAGAGACTCACTAACTTCATGTAGGAACACCGTTACTTTGTCTCCTAACTCATTTTCCAAACAAGACAACCTCAATGATAAGACGCACACTGTTTTCAATGCATTTCTTGCTAAAAGAGCTAAGATCGTGATAGTCTCTGTTGCTGAATGAGCTAGGACGCTATTCAACTCTAATCTAGGAGAGACTCACTAACTTCATGTAGGAACACCGTTACTTTGTCTCCTAACTCATTTTCCAAACAAGACAACCTCAATGATAAGACGCACACTGTTTTCAATGCATTTCTTGCTAAAAGAGCTAAGATCGTGATTGTCTCTGTTGCTGAATGTGCTAGGACGCTATTCAACTCTAATCTAAGAGATACTCACTAACTTCATGTAGGAACACCGTTACTTTGTCTCCTAACTCATTTTTCTAACAAGACAACCTCAATGATAAGACGCACACTGTTTTCAATGCATTTCACGCTAAAAGAGCTAAGATCGTGATTGTCTCTGTTGCTGAATGAGCTAGGACGCTATTCAACTCTAATCTAGGAGAGACTTACTAACTTCATGTAGGAACACCGTTAGTTTGTCTCCTAACTCATTTTCCTAACAAGACAACCTCAATGATAAGACGCACACTGTTTTCAATGCATTTCTTGCTAAAAGAGCTAAGATCGTGATTGTCTCTGTTGCTGAATGTGCTAGGACGCTATTCAACTCTAATCTAGGAGAGACTCACTAACTTCATGTAGGAACAGCGTTACTTTGTCTCCTAACTCATTTTCCTAACAAGACAACCTCAATGACAAGACGCACACTGTTTTCAATGCATTTCTTGCTAAAAGAGCTAAGATCGTGATTGTCTCTGTTGCTGAATGAGCTATGACGCTATTCAACTCTAATCTAGGAGAGACTCACTAACTTCATGTAGGAACACCGTTAGTTTGTCTCCTAACTCATTTTCCTAACAAGACAACCTCAATGATAAGACGCACACTGTTTTCAATGCATTTCTTGCTAAAAGAGCTAAGACCGTGATGTCTCTGTTGCTGAATGAGCTAGGACGCTATTCAACTCTAATCTAGGAGAGACTCACTAACTTCATGTAGAAACACCGTTACTTTGTCTCCTAACTCATTTTCCTAACAAGACAACCTCAA
Organism: Engystomops pustulosus; assembly: GCF_040894005.1. Taxonomy (NCBI): domain Eukaryota; kingdom Metazoa; phylum Chordata; class Amphibia; order Anura; family Leptodactylidae; genus Engystomops; species Engystomops pustulosus. Next base: position 18,022 of record NW_027285772.1, on the reverse strand, counting down.
TCATAAGACGCACACTGTTTTCAATGCATTTCTCGCTAAAAGAGCTAAGATCGTGATTGTCTCTGTTGCTGAATGAGCTAGGACGCTATTCAACTCTAATCTAGGAGAGACTCACTAACTTCATGTAGGAACACCGTTACTTTGTCTCCTAACTCATTTTCCTAACAAGACAACCTCAATGATAAGACGCACACTGTTTTCAATGCATTTCTTGCTAAAAGAGCTATGATCGTGATTGTCTCTGTTGCTGAATGAGCTAGGACGCTATTCAACTCTAATCTAGGAGAGACTCACTAACTTCATGTAGGAACACCGTTACTTTGTCTCCTAACTCATTTTCCTAACAAAACAACCTCAATGATAAGACGCACACTGTTTTCAATGCATTTCTTGCTAAAAGAGCTAAGACCGTGATGTCTCTGTTGCTGAATGTGCTAGGACGCTATTCAACTCTAATCTAAGAGAGACTCACTAACTTCATGTAGGAACACCGTTACTTTGTCTCCTAACTCATTTCCCTAACAAGACAACCTCAATGATAAGAAGCACACTGTTTTCAATGCATTTCTTGCTAATAGAGCTAAGATCGTGATTGTCTCTGTTGCTGAATGAGCTAGGACGCTATTCAACTCTAATCTAGGAGAGACTCACTAACTTCATGTAGAAACACCGTTACTTTGTCTCCTAACTCATTTTCCTAACAAGACAACCTCAATGATAAGACACACACTGTTTTCAATGCATTTCTCGCTAAAAGAGCTAAGATCGTGATTGTCTCTGTTGCTGAATGAGCTAGGACGCTATTCAACTCTAATCTAGGAGAGACTCACTAACTTCATGTAGGAGCACCGTTAGTTTGTCTCCTAACTCATTTTCCTAACAAGACAACCTCAATGATAAGACGCACACTGTTTTTAATGCATTTCTTGCTAAAAGAGCTAAGATCGTGATTGTCTCTGTTGCTGAATGAGCTAGGACGCTATTCAACTCTAATCTAGGAGAGACTCACTAACTTCATGTAGGAACACCGTTACTTTGTCTCCTAACTCATTTCCCTAACAAGACATCCTCAATGATAAGACGCACACTGTTTTCAATGCATTTCTTGCTAAAAGAGCTAAGATCGTGATTGTCTCTGTTGCTGAATGTGCTAGGACGCTATTCAACTCTAATCTAAGAGAGACTCACTAACTTCATGTAGGAACACCGATACTTTGCCTCCTAACTCATTTTCCTAACAAGACAACCTCAATGATAAGACGCACACTGTTTTCAATGCATTTCTTGCTAAAAGAGCTAAGATCGTGATAGTCTCTGTTGCTGAATGAGCTAGGACGCTATTCAACTCTAATCTAGGAGAGACTCACTAACTTCATGTAGGAACACCGTTACTTTGTCTCCTAACTCATTTTCCAAACAAGACAACCTCAATGATAAGACGCACACTGTTTTCAATGCATTTCTTGCTAAAAGAGCTAAGATCGTGATTGTCTCTGTTGCTGAATGTGCTAGGACGCTATTCAACTCTAATCTAAGAGATACTCACTAACTTCATGTAGGAACACCGTTACTTTGTCTCCTAACTCATTTTTCTAACAAGACAACCTCAATGATAAGACGCACACTGTTTTCAATGCATTTCACGCTAAAAGAGCTAAGATCGTGATTGTCTCTGTTGCTGAATGAGCTAGGACGCTATTCAACTCTAATCTAGGAGAGACTTACTAACTTCATGTAGGAACACCGTTAGTTTGTCTCCTAACTCATTTTCCTAACAAGACAACCTCAATGATAAGACGCACACTGTTTTCAATGCATTTCTTGCTAAAAGAGCTAAGATCGTGATTGTCTCTGTTGCTGAATGTGCTAGGACGCTATTCAACTCTAATCTAGGAGAGACTCACTAACTTCATGTAGGAACAGCGTTACTTTGTCTCCTAACTCATTTTCCTAACAAGACAACCTCAATGACAAGACGCACACTGTTTTCAATGCATTTCTTGCTAAAAGAGCTAAGATCGTGATTGTCTCTGTTGCTGAATGAGCTATGACGCTATTCAACTCTAATCTAGGAGAGACTCACTAACTTCATGTAGGAACACCGTTAGTTTGTCTCCTAACTCATTTTCCTAACAAGACAACCTCAATGATAAGACGCACACTGTTTTCAATGCATTTCTTGCTAAAAGAGCTAAGACCGTGATGTCTCTGTTGCTGAATGAGCTAGGACGCTATTCAACTCTAATCTAGGAGAGACTCACTAACTTCATGTAGAAACACCGTTACTTTGTCTCCTAACTCATTTTCCTAACAAGACAACCTCAATCATAAGACGCACACTGTTTTCAATGCATTTCTCGCTAAAAGAGCTAAGATCGTGATTGTCTCTGTTGCTGAATGAGCTAGGACGCTATTCAACTCTAATCTAGGAGAGACTCACTAACTTCATGTAGGAACACCGTTAGTTTGTCTCCTAACTCATTTTCCTAACAAGACAACCTCAATGATAAGACGCACACTGTTTTCAATGCATTTCTTGCTAAAAGAGCTATGATCGTGATTGTCTCTGTTGCTGAATGAGCTAGGACGCTATTCAACTCTAATCTAGGAGAGACTCACTAACTTCATGTAGGAACACCGTTACTTTGTCTCCTAACTCATTTTCCTAACAAGACAACCTCAATGATAAGACGCACACTGTTTTCAATGCATTTCTTGCTAAAAGAGCTAAGACCGTGATGTCTCTGTTGCTGAATGAGCTAGGACGCTATTCAACTCTAATCTAGGAGAGACTCACTAACTTCATGTAGAAACACCGTTACTTTGTCTCCTAACTCATTTTCCTAACAAGACAACCTCAATGATAAGACGCACACTGTTTTCAATGCATTTCTCGCTAAAAGAGCTAAGATCGTGATTGTCTCTGTTGCTGAATGAGCTAGGACGCTATTCAACTCTAATCTAGGAGAGACTCACTAACTTCATGTAGGAACACCGTTAGTTTGTCTCCTAACTCATTTTCCTAACAAGACAACCTCAATGATAAGACGCACACTGTTTTCAATGCATTTCTTGCTAAAAGAGCTAAGATCGTGATTGTCTCTGTTGCTGAATGTGCTAGGACGCTATTCAACTCTAATCTAAGAGAGACTCACTAACTTCATGTAGGAACACCGTTACTTTGTCTCCTAACTCATTTCCCTAACAAGACAACCTCAATGATAAGACGCACACTGTTTTCAATGCATTTCTTGCTAAAAGAGCTAAGATCGTGATTGTCTCTGTTGCTGAATGAGCTAGGACGCTATTCAACTCTAATCTAGGAGAGACTCACTAACTTCATGTAGGAACACCGTTACTTTGTCTCCTAACTCATTTTCCTAACAAGACAACCTCAATGATAAGACGCACACTGTTTTCAAAGCATTTCTTGCTAAAAGAGTTAGGATCCTGATTGTCTCCGTTGCTGAATGAGCTAGAACGCTATTCACCTCTAATCTAAGAGAGACTCACTAACTTCAAGTAGGAACACTGTTACTTTGTCTCCTGACTCATTTTCCTAACAACACAACCTCAATGATAAGACGCACATTGTTTTCAATGCATTTCTTGCTAAAAGAGCTAAGATCGTGATTGTCTCTGTTGCTGAATGTGCTAGGACGCTATTCAACTCTAAACTAAGAGAGACTCACTAACTTCATGTAGGAACACCGTTACTTTGTCTCCTAACTCATTTCCCTAACAAGACAACCTCAATGATAAGACGCACACTGTTTTCAATGCATTTCTTGCTAAAAGAGCTAAGATCGTGATTGTCTCTGTTGCTGAATGAGCTAGGACGCTATTCAACTCTAATCAAAGAGAGACTCACTAACTTCATGTAGGAACACCGTTACTTTGCCTCCTAACTCATTTTCCTAACAAGACAACCTCAATGATAAGACGCACACTGTTTTCAATGCATTTCTTGCTAAAAGAGCTAAGATCGTGATTGTCTCTGTTGCTGAATGAGCTAGGACGCTATTCAACTCTAATCTAGGAGAGACTCACTAACTTCATGTAGGAACACCGTTAGTTTGTCTCCTAACTCATTTTCCTAACAAGACAACCTCAATGATAAGACGCACACTGTTTTCAATGCATTTCTTGCTAAAAGAGCTAAGATCGTGATTGTCTCTGTTGCTGAATGTGCTAGGACGCTATTCAACTCTAATCTAAGAGAGACTCACTAACTTCATGTAGGAACACCGTTACTTTGCCTCCTAACTCATTTTCCTAACAAGACAACCTCAATGATAAGACGCACACTGTTTTCAATGCATTTCTTGCTAAAAGAGCTAAGATCGTGATTGTCTCTGTTGCTGAATGAGCTAGGACGCTATTCAACTCTAATCTAGGAGAGACTCACTAACTTCATGTAGGAACACCGTTACTTTGTCTCCTAACTCATTTTCCTAACAAGACAACCTCAATGATAAGATGCACACTGTTTTCAATGCATTTCTTGCTAAAAGAGCTAAGACCGTAATGTCTCTGTTGCCGAATGTGCTAGGACGCTATTCAACTCTAATCTAAGAGAGACTCACTAACTTCATGTAGGAACACCGTTACTTTGTCTCCTAACTCATTTTCCTAACAAGACAACCTCAATGATAACACGCACACTGTTTTCAATGCATTTCTTGCTAAAAGAGCTATGATCGTGATTGTCTCTGTTGCTGAATGAGCTAGGACGCTATTCAACTCTAATCTAGGAGAGACTCACTAACTTCATGTAGGAACACCGTTACTTTGTCTCCTAACTCATTTTCCTAACAAGACAACCTCAATGATAAGACGCACACTGTTTTCAATGCATTTCTTGCTAAAAGAGCTAAGACCGTGATGTCTCTGTTGCTGAATGTGCTAGGACGCTATTCAACTCTAATTTAAGAGAGACTCACTAACTTCATGTAGGAACACCGTTATTTTGTCTCCTAACTCATTTCCCTAACAAGACAACCTCAATGATAAGAAGCACACTGTTTTCAATGCATTTCTTGCTAATAGAGCTAAGATCGTGATTGTCTCTGTTGCTGAATGAGCTAGGACGCTATTCAACTCTAATCTAGGAGAGACTCACTAACTTCATGTAGGAACACCGTTACTTTGTCTCCTAACTCATTTTCCTAACAAGACAACCTCAATGATAAGATGCACACTGTTTTCAATGCATTTCTTGCTAAAAGAGCTAAGACCGTAATGTCTCTGTTGCCGAATGTGCTAGGACGCTATTCAACTCTAATCTAAGAGAGACTCACTAACTTCATGTAGGAACACCGTTACTTTGTCTCCTAACTCATTTTCCTAACAAGACAACCTCAATGATAAGACGCACACTGTTTTCAATGCATTTCTTGCTAAAAGAGCTAAGATCGTGATTGTCTCTGTTGCTGAATGAGCTAGGACGCTATTCAACTCTAATCTAGGAGAGACTCACTAACTTCATGTAGGAACACCGTTACTTTGCCTCCTAACTCATTTTCCTAACAAGACAACCTCAATGATAAGACGCACACTGTTTTCAATGCATTTCTTGCTAAAAGAGCTAAGATCGTGATTGTCTCTGTTGCTGAATGAGCTAGGACGCTATTCAACTCTAATCTAGGAGAGACTCACTAACTTCATGTAGGAACACCGTTACTTTGTCTCCTAACTCATTTTCCTAACAAGACAACCTCAATGATAACACGCACACTGTTTTCAATGCATTTCTTGCTAAAAGAGCTATGATCGTGATTGTCTCTGTTGCTGAATGAGCTAGGACGCTATTCAACTCTAATCTAGGAGAGACTCACTAACTTCATGTAGGAACACCGTTACTTTGTCTCCTAACTCATTTTCCTAACAAGACAACCTCAATGATAAGACGCACACTGTTTTCAATGCATTTCTTGCTAAAAGAGCTAAGACCGTGATGTCTCTGTTGCTGAATGTGCTAGGACGCTATTCAACTATAATTTAAGAGAGACTCACTAACTTCATGTAGGAACACCGTTATTTTGTCTCCTAACTCATTTCCCTAACAAGACAACCTCAATGATAAGAAGCACACTGTTTTCAATGCATTTCTTGCTAATAGAGCTAAGATCGTGATTGTCTCTGTTGCTGAATGAGCTAGGACGCTATTCAACTCTAATCTAGGAGAGACTCACTAACTTCATGTAGGAACACCGTTACTTTGTCTCCTAACTCATTTTCCTAACAAGACAACCTCAATGATAAGATGCACACTGTTTTCAATGCATTTCTTGCTAAAAGAGCTAAGACCGTAATGTCTCTGTTGCCGAATGTGCTAGGACGCTATTCAACTCTAATCTAAGAGAGACTCACTAACTTCATGTAGGAACACCGTTACTTTGTCTCCTAACTCATTTTCCTAACAAGACAACCTCAATGATAAGACGCACACTGTTTTCAATGCATTTCTTGCTAAAAGAGCTAAGATCGTGATTGTCTCTGTTGCTGAATGAGCTAGGACGCTATTCAACTCTAATCTAGGAGAGACTCACTAACTTCATGTAGGAACACCGTTACTTTGTCTCCTAACTCATTTTCCTAACAAGACAACCTCAATGATAAGACGCACACTGTTTTCAATGCATTTCTTGCTAAAAGAGCTAAGATCGTGATTGTCTCTGTTGCTGAATGAGCTAAGACGCTATTCAACTCTAATCTAGGAGAGACTCACTAACTTCATGTAGGAACACCGTTACTTTGTCTCCTAACTCATTTCTCTAACAAGACAACCTCAATGATAAGACGCACACTGTTTTCAATGCATTTCTTGCTAAAAGAGCTAAGATCGTGATTGTCTCTGTTGCTGAAAGAGCTAGGACGCTATTCAACTCAAATCTAGGAGAGACTCACTAACTTCAAGTAGGAACACTGTTACTTTGTCTCCTGACTCATTTTCCTAACAAGACAACCTCAATGATAAGACGCACACTGTTTTCAATGCATTTCTTGCTAAAAGAGCTAAGATCGTGATTGTCTCTGTTGCTGAATGTGCTAGGACGCTATTCAACTCTAAACTAAGAGAGACTCACTAACTTCATGTAGGAACACCGTTACTTTGTCTCCTAACTCATTTTCCTAACAAGACAACCTCAATGATAAGACGCACACTGTTTTCAATGCATTTCTTGCTAAAAGAGCTAAGATCGTGATTGTCTCTGTTGCTGAATGAGCTAGGACGCTATTGAACTCTAATCTAGGAGAGACTCACTAACTTCATGTAGGAACACCGTTACTTTGTCTCCTAACTCATTTCCCTAACAAGACAACCTCAATGATAAGACGCACACTGTTTTCAATGCATTTCTTGCTAAAAGAGCTAAGATCGTGATTGTCTCTGTTGCTGAATGAGCTAGGACGCTATTCAACTCTAATCTAGGAGAGACTCACTAACTTCATGTAGGAACACCGTTAGTTTGTCTCCTAACTCATTTTCCTAACAAAACAACCTCAATGATAAGACGCACACTGTTTTCAATGCATTTCTCGCTAAAAGAGCTAAAATCGTGATTGTCTCTGTTGCTGAATGAGCTAGGACGCTATTCAACTCTAATCTAGGAGAGACTCACTAACTTCATGTAGGAACACCGTTACTTTGTCTCCTAACTCCTTTTCCTAACAAGACAACCTCAATGATAAGACGCACACTGTTTTCAATGTATTTCTTGATAAAAGAGCTAAGATCGTGATTGTCTCTGTTGCTGAATGAGCTAGGACGCTATTCAACTCTAATCTAGGAGAGACTCACTAACTTCATGTAGGAACACCGTTACTTTGTCTCCTAACTCATTTTCCTAACAAGACAACCTCAATGATAAGACGCACACTGTTTTCAATGCATTTCTTGCTAAAAGAGCTAAGATCGTGATTGTCTCTGTTGCTGAATGAGCTAGGACGCTATTCAACTCTAATCTTGGAGAGACTCACTAACTTCATGTAGGAACACCGTTAGTTTGTCTCCTAACTCATTTTCCTAACAAGACAACCTCAATGATAAGACGCACACTGTTTTCAATGCATTTCTTGCTAAAAGAGCTAAGATCGTGATTGTCTCTGTTGCTGAATGTGCTAGGACGCTATTCAACTCTAATCTAAGAGAGACTCACTAACTTCATGTAGGAACACCGTTACTTTGCCTCCTAACTCATTTTCCTAACAAGACAACCTCAATGATAAGAAGCACACTGTTTTCAATGCATTTCTTGCTAAAAGAGCTAAGATCGTGATTGTCTCTGTTGCTGAATGAGCTAGGACGCTATTCAACTCTAATCTAGGAGAGACTCACTAACTTCATGTAGGAACACCGTTACTTTGTCTCCTAACTCATTTCCCTAACAAGACAACCTCAATGATAAGACGCACACTGTTTTCAATGCATTTCTTGCTAAAAGAGCTAAGATCGTGATTGTCTCTGTTGCTGAATGTGCTAGGACGCTATTCAACTCTAATCTAGGAGAGACTCACTAACGTCATGTAGGAACACCGTTACTTTGTCTCCTAACTCATTTTCCTAACAAGACAACCTCAATGATAAGACGCACACTGTTTTCAATGCATTTCTTGCTAAAAGAGCTATGATCGTGATTGTCTCTGTTGCTGAATGAGCTAGGACGCTATTCAACTCTAATCTAAGAGAGACTCACTAATTTCATGTAGGAACACCGTTACTTTGCCTCCTAACTCATTTTCCTAACAAGACAACCTCAATGATAAGACGCACACTGTTTTCAATGCATTTCTTGCTAAAAGAGCTAAGATCGTGATAGTCTCTGTTGCTGAATGAGCTAGGACGCTATTCAACTCTAATCTAGGAGAGACTCACTAACTTCATGTAGGAACACCGTTACTTTGTCTCCTAACTCATTTTCCTAACAAGACAACCTCAATGATAAGACGCACACTGTTTTCAATGCATTTCTTGCTAAAAGAGCTAAGATCGTGATTGTCTCTGTTGCTGAATGAGCTATGACGCTATTCAACTCTAATCTAGGAGAGACTCACTAACGTCATGTAGGAACACCGTTACTTTGTCTCCTAACTCATTTTCCTAACAAGACAACCTCAATGATAAGACGCACACTGTTTTCAATGCATTTCTTGCTAAAAGAGCTATGATCGTGATTGTCTCTGTTGCTGAATGAGCTAGGACGCTATTCAACTCTAATCTAGGAGAGACTCACTAACTTCATGTAGGAACACCGTTACTTTGTCTCCTAACTCATTTTCCTAACAAGACAACCTCAATGATAAGACGCACACTGTTTTCAATGCATTTCTTGCTAAAAGAGCTAAGATCGTGATTGTCTCTGTTGCTGAATGAGCTAAGACGCTATTCAACTCTAATCTAGGAGAGACTCACTAACTTCATGTAGGAACACCGTTACTTTGTCTCCTAACTCATTTCTCTAACAAGACAACCTCAATGATAAGACGCACACTGTTTTCAATGCATTTCTTGCTAAAAGAGCTAAGATCGTGATTGTCTCTGTTGCTGAAAGAGCTAGGACGCTATTCAACTCAAATCTAGGAGAGACTCACTAACTTCAAGTAGGAACACTGTTACTTTGTCTCCTGACTCATTTTCCTAACAAGACAACCTCAATGATAAGACGCACATTGTTTTCAATGCATTTCTTGCTAAAAGAGCTAAGATCGTGATTGTCTCTGTTGCTGAATGTGCTAGGACGCTATTCAACTCTAAACTAAGAGAGACTCACTAACTTCATGTAGGAACACCGTTACTTTGTCTCCTAACTCATTTTCCTAACAAGACAACCTCAATGATAAGACGCACACTGTTTTCAATGCATTTCTTGCTAAAAGAGCTAAGATCGTGATTGTCTCTGTTGCTGAATGAGCTAGGACGCTATTGAACTCTAATCTAGGAGAGACTCACTAACTTCATGTAGGAACACCGTTACTTTGTCTCCTAACTCATTTCCCTAACAAGACAACCTCAATGATAAGACGCACACTGTTTTCAATGCATTTCTTGCTAAAAGAGCTAAGATCGTGATTGTCTCTGTTGCTGAATGAGCTAGGACGCTATTCAACTCTAATCTAGGAGAGACTCACTAACTTCATGTAGGAACACCGTTAGTTTGTCTCCTAACTCATTTTCCTAACAAGACAACCTCAATGATAAGACGCACACTGTTTTCAATGCATTTCTCGCTAAAAGAGCTAAAATCGTGATTGTCTCTGTTGCTGAATGAGCTAGGACGCTATTCAACTCTAATCTAGGAGAGACTCACTAACTTCATGTAGGAACACCGTTACTTTGTCTCCTAACTCATTTTCCTAACAAGACAACCTCAATGATAAGACGCACACTGTTTTCAATGCATTTCTTGCTAAAAGAGCTAAGATCGTGATTGTCTCTGTTGCTGAATGAGCTAGGACGCTATTCAACTCTAATCTAGGAGAGACTCACTAACTTCATGTAGGAACACCGTTACTTTGTCTCCTAACTCATTTTCCTAACAAGACAACCTCAATGATAAGACGCACACTGTTTTCAAAGCATTTCTTGCTAAAAGAGCTAGGATCCTGATTGTCTCCGTTGCTGAATGAGCTAGAACGCTATTCACCTCTAATCTAAGAGAGACTCACTAACTTCAAGTAGGAACACTGTTACTTTGTCTCCTGACTCATTTTCCTAACAAGACAACCTCAATGATAAGACGCACATTGTTTTCAATGCATTTCTTGCTAAAAGAGCTAAGATCGTGATTGTCTCTGTTGCTGAATGTGCTAGGACGCTATTCAACTCTAAACTAAGAGAGACTCACTAACTTCATGTAGGAACACCGTTACTTTGTCTCCTAACTCATTTCCCTAACAAGACAACCTCAATGATAAGACGCACACTGTTTTCAATGCATTTCTTGCTAAAAGAGCTAAGATCGTGATTGTCTCTGTTGCTGAATGAGCTAGGACGCTATTCAACTCTAATCTTGGAGAGACTCACTAACTTCATGTAGGAACACCGTTAGTTTGTCTCCTAACTCATTTTCCTAACAAGACAACCTCAATGATAAGACGCACACTGTTTTCAATGCATTTCTTGCTAAAAGAGCTAAGATCGTGATTGTCTGTGTTGCTGAATGTGCTAGGACGCTATTCAACTCTAATCTAAGAGAGACTCACTAACTTCATGTAGGAACACCGTTACTTTGCCTCCTAACTCATTTTCCTAACAAGACAACCTCAATGATAAGAAGCACACTGTTTTCAATGCATTTCTTGCTAAAAGAGCTAAGATCGTGATTGTCTCTGTTGCTGAATGAGCTAGGACGCTATTCAACTCTAATCTAGGAGAGACTCACTAACTTCATGTAGGAACACCGTTACTTTGTCTCCTAACTCATTTCCCTAACAAGACAACCTCAATGATAAGACGCACACTGTTTTCAATGCATTTCTTGCTAAAAGAGCTAAGATCGTGATTGTCTCTGTTGCTGAATGTGCTAGGACGCTATTCAACTCTAATCTAGGAGAGACTCACTAACGTCATGTAGGAACACCGTTACTTTGTCTCCTAACTCATTTTCCTAACAAGACAACCTCAATGATAAGACGCACACTGTTTTCAATGCATTTCTTGCTAAAAGAGCTATGATCGTGATTGTCTCTGTTGCTGAATGAGCTAGGACGCTATTCAACTCTAATCTAAGAGAGACTCACTAACTTCATGTAGGAACACCGTTACTTTGCCTCCTAACTCATTTTCCTAACAAGACAACCTCAATGATAAGACGCACACTGTTTTCAATGCATTTCTTGCTAAAAGAGCTAAGATCGTGATAGTCTCTGTTGCTGAATGAGCTAGGACGCTATTCAACTCTAATCTAGGAGAGACTCACTAACTTCATGTAGGAACACCGTTACTTTGTCTCCTAACTCATTTTCCTAACAAGACAACCTCAATGATAAGACGCACACTGTTTTCAATGCATTTCTTGCTAAAAGAGCTAAGATCGTGATTGTCTCTGTGCTGAATGAGCTATGAACCGTTACTTTGTCTCCTAACTCATTTTCCTAACAAACAACCTCAATGATAAGACGCACACTGTTTTCAATGCATTTCTTGCTAAAAGAGCTATGATCGTGATTGTCTCTGTTGCTGAATGAGCTAGGACGCTATTCAACTCTAATCTAGGAGAGACTCACTAACTTCATGTAGGAACACCGTTACTTTGTCTCCTAACTCATTTTCCTAACAAGACAACCTCAATGATAAGACGCACACTGTTTTCAATGCATTTCTTGCTAAAAGAGCTAAGACCGTGATGTCTCTGTTGCTGAATGAGCTAGGACGCTATTCAACTCTAATCTAGGAGAGACTCACTAACTTCATGTAGAAACACCGTTACTTTGTCTCCTAACTCATTTTCCTAACAAGACAACCTCAATGATAAGACGCACACTGTTTTCAATGCATTTCTCGCTAAAAGAGCTAAGATCGTGATTGTCTCTGTTGCTGAATGAGCTAGGACGCTATTCAACTCTAATCTAGGAGAGACTCACTAACTTCATGTAGGAACACGGTTACTTTGTCTCCTAACTCATTTCCCTAACAAGACAACCTCAAATGATAAGACGCTCACTGTTTTCAATGCATTTCTTGCTAAAAGAGCTAAGACCGTGATGTCTCTGTTGCTGAATGAGCTAGGACGCTATTCAACTCTAATCTAGGAGAGACTCACTAACTTCATGTAGAAACACCGTTACTTTGTCTCCTAACTCATTTCCTAACAAGACAACCTCAATGATAAGACGCACACTGTTTTCAATGCATTTCTCGCTAAAAGCGTTGCTGAATGAGCTAGGACGCTATTCAACTCTAATCTAGGAGAGACTCACTAACTTCATGTAGGAACACGGTTACTTTGTCTCCTAACTCATTTCCCTAACAAGACAACCTCAATGATAAGACGCTCACTGTTTTCAATGCATTTCTTGCTAAAAGAGCTAAGATCTTGATTGTCTCTGTTGCTGAATGAGCTAGGACGCTATTCATCTCTAATCTAGGAGAGACTCACTAACTTCATGTAGGAACACCGTTACTTTGTCTCCTAACTCATTTTCCTAACAAGACAACCTCAATGATAAGACGCACACTGTTTTCAATGCATTTCTTGCTAAAAGAGCTAAGATCGTGATTGTCTCTGTTGCTGAATGAGCTAGGACGCTATTCAACTCTAATCTAAAAGAGACTCACGAACTTCATGTAGGAACACCGTTACTTTGTCTCCTAACTCATTTTCCTAACAAGACAACCTCAATGATAAGACGCACACTGTTTTCAATGCATTTCTCGCTAAAAGAGCTAAGACCGTGATGTCTCTGTTGCTGAATGTGCTAGGACGCTATTCAACTCTAATCTAAGAGAGACTCACTAACTTCATATAGGAACACCGTTACTTTGTCTCCAATGCATTTCTCGCTAAAAGAGCTAAGACCGTGATGTCTCTGTTGCTGAATGTGCTAGGACGCTATTCAACTCTAATCTAAGAGAGACTCACTAACTTCATATAGGAACACCGTTACTTTGTCTCCTAACTCATTTTCCAAACAAGACAACCTCAATGATAAGACGCACACTGTTTTCAATGCATTTCTTGCTAAAAGAGCTAAGATCGTGATTGTCTCTGTTGCTGAATGTGCTAGGACGCTATTCAACTCTAATCTAAGAGATACTCACTAACTTCATGTAGGAACACCGTTACTTTGTCTCCTAACTCATTTTTCTAACAAGACAACCTCAATGATAAGACGCACACTGTTTTCAATGCATTTCTCGCTAAAAGAGCTAAGATCGTGATTGTCTCTGTTGCTGAATGAGCTAGGACGCTATTCAACTCTAATCTAGGAGAGACTTACTAACTTCATGTAGGAACACCGTTAGTTTGTCTCCTAACTCATTTTCCTAACAAGACAACCTCAATGATAAGACGCACACTGTTTTCAATGCATTTCTTGCTAAAAGAGCTAAGATCGTGATTGTCTCTGTTGCTGAATGTGCTAGGACGCTATTCAACTCTAATCTAGGAGAGACTCACTAACTTCATGTAGGAACAGCGTTACTTTGTCTCCTAACTCATTTTCCTAACAAGACAACCTCAATGACAAGACGCACACTGTTTTCAATGCATTTCTTGCTAAAAGAGCTAAGATCGTGATTGTCTCTGTTGCTGAATGAGCTATGACGCTATTCAACTCTAATCTAGGAGAGACTCACTAACTTCATGTAGGAACACCGTTATTTTGTCTCCTAACTCATTTTCCTAACAAGACAACCTCAATGATAAGACGCACACTGTTTTCAATGCATTTCTTGCTAAAAGAGCTATGATCGTGATTGTCTCTGTTGCTGAATGAGCTAGGACGCTATTCAACTCTAATCTAGGAGAGACTCACTAACTTCATGTAGGAACACCGTTACTTTGTCTCCTAACTCATTCTCCTAACAAGACAACCTCAATGATAAGACGCACACTGTTTTCAATGCATTTTTTGCTAAAAGAGCTAAGATCGTGATTGTCTCTGTTGCTGAATGAGCTAGGACACTATTCAACTCTAATCTAGGAGAGACTCACTAACTTCATGTAGGAACACCGTTACTTTGTCTCCTAACTCATTTCCCTAACAAGACAACCTCAATGATAAGACGCACACTGTTTTCAATGCATTTCTTGCTAAAAGAGCTAAGATCGTGATTGTCTCTGTTGCTGAATGTGCTAGGACGCTATTCAACTCTAATCTAAGAGAGACTCACTAACTTCATGTAGGAACACCGTTACTTTGCCTCCTAACTCATTTTCCTAACAAGACAACCTCAATGATAAGACGCACACTGTTTTCAATGCATTTCTTGCTAAAAGAGCTATGATCGTGATTGTCTCTGTTGCTGAATGAGCTAGGACGCTATTCACCTCTAATCTAGGAGAGACTCACTAACTTCATGTAGGAACACCGTTACTTTGTCTCCTAACTCATTTTCCAAACAAGACAACCTCAATGATAAGACGCACACTGTTTTCAATGCATTTCTTGCTAAAAGAGCTAAGATCGTGATTGTCTCTGTTGCTGAATGTGCTAGGACGCTATTCAACTCTAATCTAAGAGATACTCACTAACTTCATGTAGGAACACCGTTACTTTGTCTCCTAACTCATTTTTCTAACAAGACAACCTCAATGATAAGACGCACACTGTTTTCAATGCATTTCTCGCTAAAAGAGCTAAGATCGTGATTGTCTCTGTTGCTGAATGAGCTAGGACGCTATTCAACTCTAATCTAGGAGAGACTCACTAACTTCATGTAGGAACACCGTTAGTTTGTCTCCTAACTCATTTTCCTAACAAGACAACCTCAATGATAAGACGCACACTGTTTTCAATGCATTTCTTGCTAAAAGAGCTAAGATCGTGATTGTCTCTGTTGCTGAATGTGCTAGGACGCTATTCAACTCTAATCTAGGAGAGACTCACTAACTTCATGTAGGAACAGCGTTACTTTGTCTCCTAACTCATTTTCCTAACAAGACAACCTCAATGACAAGACGCACACTGTTTTCAATGCATTTCTTGCTAAAAGAGCTAAGATCGTGATTGTCTCTGTTGCTGAATGAGCTAGGACGCTATTCAACTCTAATCTAGGAGAGACTCACTAACTTCATGTAGGAACACCGTTACTTTGTCTCCTATCTCATTCTCCTAACAAGACAACCTCAATGATAAGACGCACACTGTTTTCAATGCATTTCTTGCTAAAAGAGCTAAGATCGTGATTGTCTCTGTTGCTGAATGAGCTAGGACGCTATTCAACTCTAATCTAGGAGAGACTCACGAACTTCATGTAGGAACACCGTTACTTTGTCTCCTAACTCATTTTCCTAACAAGACAACCTCAATGATAAGACGCACACTGTTTTCAATGCATTTCTTGCTAAAAGAGCTAAGATCGAGATTGTCTCTGTTGCTGAATTTGCTAGGACGCTATTCAACTCTAATCTAGGAGAGACTCACTAACGTCATGTAGGAACACCGTTACTTTGTCTCCTAACTCATTTTCCTAACAAGACAACCTCAATGATAAGACGCACACTGTTTTCAATGCATTTCTTGCTAAAAGAGCTATGATCGTGATTGTCTCTGTTGCTGAATGAGCTAGGACGCTATTCACCTCTAATCTAAGAGAGACTCACTAACTTCAAGTAGGAACACTGTTACTTTGTCTCCTGACTCATTTTCCTAACAAGACAACCTCAATGATAAGACGCACACTGTTTTCAATGCATTTCTTGCTAAAAGAGCTAAGATCGTGATTGTCTCTGTTGCTGAATGAGCTAGGACGCTATTCAACTCTAATCTAGGAGAGACTCACTAACTTCATGTAGGAACACCGTTACTTTGTCTCCTAACTCATTTCCCTAACAAGACAACCTCAATGATAAGACGCACACTGTTTTCAATGCATTTCTTGCTAAAAGAGCTAAGATCGTGATTGTCTCTGTTGCTGAATGTGCTAGGACGCTATTCAACTCTAATCTAAGAGAGACTCACTAACTTCATGTAGGAACACCGTTACTTTGCCTCCTAACTCATTTTCCTAACAAGACAACCTCAATGATAAGACGCACACTGTTTTCAATGCATTTCTTGCAAAAAGAGCTAAGATCGTGATAGTCTCTGTTGCTGAATGAGCTAGGACGCTATTCAACTCTAATCTAGGAGAGACTCACTAACTTCATGTAGGAACACCGTTACTTTGTCTCCTAACTCATTTTCCTAACAAGACAACCTCAATGATAAGACGCACACTGTTTTCAATGCATTTCTTGCTAAAAGAGCTAAGATCGTGATTGTCTCTGTTGCTGAATGTGCTAGGACGCTATTCAACTCTAATCTAAGAGATACTCACTAACTTCATGTAGGAACACCGTTACTTTGTCTCCTAACTCATTTTCCTAACAAGACAACCTCAATGATAAGACGCACACTGTTTTCAATGCATTTTTTGCTAAAAGAGCTAAGATCGTGATTGTCTCTGTTGCTGAATGTGCTAGGACGCTATTCAACTCTAATCTAAGAGATACTCACTAACTTCATGTAGGAACACCGTTAATTTGTCTCCTAACTCATTTTTCTAACAAGACAACCTCAATGATAAGACGCACACTGTTTTCAATGCATTTCTCGCTAAAAGAGCTAAGATCGTGATTGTCTCTGTTGCTGAATTTGCTAGGACGCTATTCAACTCTAATCTAAGAGATACTCACTAACTTCATGTAGGAACACCGTTAATTTGTCTCCTAACTCATTTTTCTAACAAGACAACTTGAATGATAAGACGCACACTGTTTTCAATGCATTTCTCGCTAAAAGAGCTAAGATCGTGATTGTCTCTGTTGCTGAATTTGCTAGGACGCTATTCAACTCTAATTTAGGAGAGACTCACTAACGTCATGTAGGAACACCGTTACTTTGTCTCCTAACTCATTTTCCTAACAAGACAACCTCAATGATAAGACGCACACTGTTTTCAATGCATTTCTTGCTAAAAGAGCTAAGATCGTGATTGTCTCTGTTGCTGAATGTGCTAGGACGCTATTCAACTCTAATCTAGGAGAGACTCACTAACTTCATGTAGGAACACCGTTACTTTGTCTCCTAACTCATTTTCCTAACAAGACAACCTTAATGATAAGACGCACACTGTTTTCAATGCATTTCTTGCTAAAAGAGCTATGATCGTGATTGTCTCTGTTGCTGAATGAGCTATGACGCTATTCAACTCTAATCTAGGAGAGACTCACTAACTTCATGTAGGAACACCGTTATTTTGTCTCCTAACTCATTTTCCTAACAAGACAACCTCAATGATAAGACGCACACTGTTTTCAATGCATTTCTTGCTAAAAGAGCTAAGACCGTGATGTCTCTTTTGCTGAATGAGCTA
>NW_027285771.1:0-25935 GCF_040894005.1 Engystomops pustulosus | reverse complement strand
AAGGAAATAGACAGCTCCACTCAATTGTGAAAAGTCCTTATTGGCGGGTGCACACAGCCCGGCGGTTCTGGTACCACGGATGAACAGCATTGGTTTCAATCACAATTGGTTCATAATCCACATTTAATGAGACAGGAGGTTTGTCAAGGTCCAATGAGGGTCATTATGGGATCTCTATCCATCAGGCACCCAAACAAGCAAAGAAATTATTATCACTCACCAAGTGACAAAAGCCAATAACCTGCTGCTTCCAAAATGGCCGACAGTGATGACAACTTCCTTTTTCGGAACGCACTGGAGTTCACCGAGCCACCCTGGGTGAAGGTAAGAGCGTGTCCCGCAACACTTTTTTTAAAAAATGCTGTGGTTTCTCCGAATCCGTCAGGTTATTGTTCGGCCATGCCCCCCCATTTCCGTCGCGTGCATCCCGGCGCCAATGCGCCACAATCCGATCGCGTGCGCCAAAAACCCGGGGCAATAAAGGGAAAATCGGCGCAAATCAGAAATATTTGGGCAACACGTTGGGAAAACGCGAATCGGGCCCTTAGTAAATGACCCCCATTGTGTGCAGAGGAGCTTTGTAAAGCCTTGAAATTACACAACATGATATATACTAAGTGCAGGGCCACACTGTCACCTTCACAGCAGCGGCAGGTAACAGGGAGAGGTAAGTATCTGTGGGGATGGTGAGGGGATGGGTATGGGGGGACTGCTACAATGGGGGATGGTGTTACAGAGTATTAAAAAGGGGCAAGCAACAAATAAGTATTTATGTATTTACCCTACAGGGGGAAAGGTCAGGGTTCTCATTGGGACTGATATATGATGGACAGTTCATACGTGGGACCCTCTTCTGTCTGTGATGGGCTATACTTAGGTACACGATCATGTGACGCACATTCATCTGCTTCTAATCGTGTCCTATCAGAGCCTTTCCCAGTATTTACACAAAGACCTAAGGACTTAACGAAGATACAAAGTAACGCGAGGACGACCGGTAGATTCTCGGCATCACTCCCAATCATCAGTTTTCTGCCTCAATGTTAATTAATTCTCGGAATGCCAGGCTATAATGACTGCAGAGCCTCCCAGCATGCCTTGCACCTGCAGTTGAGTGTAACGTCAGGTAACATTTTCCATTACACCAGGGCAGGATTATGGGGGCAGGGCGGGGGGCTGCAGACCACAAGGATCACGGTGCATTATCTCTGCTCTAACATCCTGTCTCAATGCCGGGGAAGAGGCTCGAGGCGCTCAAAGGTGTCCAGAGTCAGGAAGGAATTAAACCCAACACTCATTTAGACTCACAGAAGCAAATAAGCAGGTTTGGCACTGGACCCGCCGCCCTCATTACTGAGCAGCTTTAGGCTGTATCATCATTTTATGTAATGGAAAGGTAATATCCAGGACAAACACATCTGCAGGGACAACGGAGACCATGGACCTTGGGCCAAACTGGACCTTACGTACTGTATATCCCTGACTGCAGGGAACCAGTGACCCAATATTAATTCATGTTATTGTTTTGTCATTGTAAATGAAACATTGTATCCATTGTAACAAATGGGTTAAAAACAAAATATTCAGGACCTATGATAAGATTTGGTCCTAATTATCAGATTGGTGGGAATCCTACATCCAGCCCCCATCCACCCCCACCGCCCCATCAGATGAGCTGGTAGACAGAGAATGGAAGCAGAAGGCTCCGTTCATTGGGTAGTGGCCAATTCAAGTCACTGCAGTCTGTTTTCTTTCAAACGGAAATTATCTAAACTGCAGTTACTTGGTAAGACCACTACACAGAGAATGGCGCTGTCTGCTACCCGTTACATGCACCGTATATAAACATAAATCTGTTTTATGTGGATGATAAGAATGCAAACTCGAAAACATAGAAATGTGATATTGAGGACATACTTAATGACTATCGTATCAGTATTTGTAAGATATTTCTAAGAGATGAGCAGCTTTGTAAGAAATAATTGATTTTGCAACAATTTAGCTTATTTACTAAGGGTCTGTAGATGCACTTCTGTTGGATTTTCTGATGTTTTTGGGTTTTGCAGCGCTGTGACAGGTATTTAACAGGGGATTGTGTTGCATGCGATCGGATTTTGTTGAAGCTGCATTGCTTTCATGTGACAGAGATGGGGGGCGGGCCATTGGATGATCCGACTGATTCGGACTAAGCTCAGAATTTATCTTTCAAATTGTGTTGCAAGACAATGCACTTACATGCACCGGGAAGAAGAAGGTGAACTCCTGTGGACCTGAGTGGGGAAGCGACACATGCAGGATATCGGGCGCACGATCTTAGTGACTCACGGCACAGTGCATTATACACGGACAATGAACTTTAGGTTAACTCCAGCGGACGGGTAAGTAAATGTGCCCCATTGTAAGTAAATGTGCCCCATTATGTGTGCCCCAAGTGTTAGTGATGTGAATAACAGCCTGACAATGGATTTGTTGCAATAAGGACTGAGCTGGAGATTTGACAGTCACAGATCACAGTCCAGAGGATATTTATGTGCGTTTCTCCCATTGTATATTAAAACCACAAATGGAAACCAAGCAAGTAACAAAAAAAACCCCTTGTAATAAAATATGATATTCTGGCTGAGGCAGTCACTCTCTGATCACAGTCCACAGAAGATACATGTATGTAACCAGTAGCACATACAAAAGACCAAAGAGTAAGACTCCTACATGGTACCGGATTCCCATGGGGCAGATCAGGCCTGAACTGTCCAACAGAACCACATGTGCCAGACCATTATGGACCTACTTTCACATCACTAATAATAAAACTACCTAAATGTGTTTAATGTGAGACTCATCAATACAGATCAATCAAGATCAGTCCTATGGGAAGTATAAAACGTGACCATAGGACTGGATTCTACTAACGGTGTCAATCAATTGGATTGTTACACGTTTATCTCCTACGGACAGTGATATCCTCATCTCATTATAGGACAGGGTCTTCCTTGTTTGGTTTGTATTATTTGATTATATTATCGCATACTGTAATATTGGATAAACACTGTTTAGGATAATAAATAAATAAATAAGGAAAGCGTCTTCCTTGCCCGGTATCTTCTTGTGTTCTCTATGTAACATTATAACACTCCTGTATCTCTTGTGGTCCATGTGTCAGTCTCAGCTATAATATCATAGTATGATCCTTCCTCAGTCTCCTCTGGTGTTCTCTGTGTAACATTGGGGTAACACTCCTGTATCTCTTGTGGTCCATGTGTCAGTCTCAGCTATAATATCATAGTATGATCCTTCCTCAGTCTCCTCTGGTGTTCTCTATGTAACATTGTAACACACAAGTATCTCCTGTGGTCCATGTGTCAGTCTCAGCTATAATATCATAGTATGATCCTTCCTCAGTCTCCTCTGGTGTTCTCTCTGTAACATTGGGGTAACACTCCTGTATCTCCTGTGGTCCATGTGTCAGTCTCAGCTATAATATCATAGTATGATCCTTCCTCAGTCTCCTCTGGTGTTCTCTGTGTAACATTGGGGTAACACTCCTGTATCTCCTGTGGTCCATGTGTCAGTCTCAGCTATAATATCATAGTATGATCCTTCCTCAGTCTCCTCTGGTGTTCTCTCTGTAACATTGGGGTAACACTCCTGTATCTCCTGTGGTCCATGTGTCAGTCTCAGCTATAATATCATAGTATGATCCTTCCTCAGTCTCCTCTGGTGTTCTCTCTGTAACATTGGGGTAACACTCCTGTATCTCCTGGGGTCCATGTGTCAGTCTCAGCTATAATATCATAGTATGATCCTTCCTCAGTCTCCTCTGGTGTTCTCTGTGTAACATTGGGGTAACACTCCTGTATCTCCTGTGGTCCATGTGTCAGTCTCAGCTATAATATCATAGTATGATCCTTCCTCAGTCTCCTCTGGTGTTCTCTGTGTAACATTGGGGTAACATTCCTGTATCTGCTGTGGTCCATGTGTCAGTCTCAGCTATAATATCATAGTATGATCCTTCCTCAGTCTCCTCTGGTGTTCTCTGTGTAACATTGGGGTAACACTCCTGTATCTCCTGTGGTCCATGTGTCAGTCTCAGCTATAATATCATAGTATGATCCTTCCTCAGTCTCCTCTGGTGTTCTCTGTGTAACATTGGGGTAACACTCCTGTATCTCTTGTGGTCCATGTGTCAGTCTCAGCTATAATATCATAGTATGATCCTTCCTCAGTCTCCTCTGGTGTTCTCTGTGTAACATTGGGGTAACATTCCTGTATCTGCTGTGGTCCATGTGTCAGTCTCAGCTATAATATCATAGTATGATCCTTCCTCAGTCTCCTCTGGTGTTCTCTGTGTAACATTGGGGTAACACTCCTGTATCTCCTGTGGTCCATGTGTCAGTCTCAGCTATAATATCATAGTATGATCCTTCCTCAGTCTCCTCTGGTGTTCTCTGTGTAACATTGGGGTAACATTCCTGTATCTCCTGTGGTCCATGTGTCAGTCTCAGCTATAATATCATAGTATGATCCTTCCTCAGTCTCCTCTGGTGTTCTCTGTGTAACATTGGGGTAACATTCCTGTATCTGCTGTGGTCCATGTGTCAGTCTCAGCTATAATATCATAGTATGATCCTTCCTCAGTCTCCTCTGGTGTTCTCTGTGTAACATTGGGGTAACACTCCTGTATCTCCTGTGGTCCATGTGTCAGTCTCAGCTATAATATCATAGTATGATCCTTCCTCAGTCTCCTCTGGTGTTCTCTGTGTAACATTGGGGTAACACTCCTGTATCTCCTGTGGTCCATGTGTCAGTCTCAGCTATAATATCATAGTATGATCCTTCCTCAGTCTCCTCTGGTGTTCTCTGTGTAACATTGGGGTAACATTCCTGTATCTCCTGTGGTCCATGTGTCAGTCTCAGCTATAATATCATAGTATGATCCTTCCTCAGTCTCCTCTGGTGTTCTCTGTGTAACATTGGGGTAACACTCCTGTATCTCCTGTGGTCCATGTGTCAGTCTCAGCTATAATATCATAGTATGATCCTTCCTCAGTCTCCTCTGGTGTTCTCTGTGTAACATTGTAACACACAAGTATCTCCTGTGGTCCATGTGTCAGTCTCAGCTATAATATCATAGTATGATCCTTCCTCAGTCTCCTCTGGTGTTCTCTATGTAACATTATAGCACACAAGTATCTCCTGTGGTCCATGTGTCAGTCTCAGCTATAATATCATAGTATGATCCTTCCTCAGTCTCCTCTGGTGTTCTCTATGTAACATTGGGGTAACACTCCTGTATCTCTTGTGGTCCATGTGTCAGTCTCAGCTATAATATCATAGTATGATCCTTCCTCAGTCTCCTCTGGTGTTCTCTGTGTAACATTGGGGTAACACTCCTGTATCTCTTGTGGTCCATGTGTCAGTCTCAGCTATAATATCATAGTATGATCCTTCCTCAGTCTCCTCTGGTGTTCTCTGTGTAACATTGGGGTAACACTCCTGTATCTCCTGTGGTCCATGAGTCAGTCTCAGCTATAATATCATAGTATGATCCTTCCTCAGTCTCCTCTGGTGTTCTCTGTGTAACATTGGGGTAACATTCCTGTATCTGCTGTGGTCCATGTGTCAGTCTCAGCTATAATATCATAGTATGATCCTTCCTCAGTCTCCTCTGGTGTTCTCTGTGTAACATTGGGGTAATACTCCTGTATCTCCTGTGGTCCATGTGTCAGTCTCAGCTATAATATCATAGTATGATCCTTCCTCAGTCTCCTCTGGTGTTCTCTGTGTAACATTGGGGTAATACTCCTGTATCTCCTGTGGTCCATGTGTCAGTCTCAGCTATAATATCATAGTATGATCCTTCCTCAGTCTCCTCTGGTGTTCTCTGTGTAACATTGGGGTAACATTCCTGTATCTCCTGTGGTCCATGTGTCAGTCTCAGCTATAATATCATAGTATGATCCTTCCTCAGTCTCCTCTGGTGTTCTCTGTGTAACATTGGGGTAACACTCCTGTATCTCCTGTGGTCCATGTGTCAGTCTCAGCTATAATATCATAGTATGATCCTTCCTCAGTCTCCTCTGGTGTTCTCTGTGTAACATTGGGGTAACACTCCTGTATCTCCTGTGGTCCATGTGTCAGTCTCAGCTATAATATCATAGTATGATCCTTCCTCAGTCTCCTCTTGTGTTCTCTGTGTAACATTGGGGTAACACTCCTGTATCTCCTGTGGTCCATGTGTCAGTCTCAGCTATAATATCATAGTATGATCCTTCCTCAGTCTCCTCTGGTGTTCTCTGTGTAACATTGGGGTAACACTCCTGTATCTCCTGTGGTCCATGTGTCAGTCTCAGCTATAATATCATAGTATGATCCTTCCTCAGTCTCCTCTGGTGTTCTCTGTGTAACATTGGGGTAACACTCCTGTATCTCCTGTGGTTCATGTGTCAGTCTCAGCTATAATATCATAGTATGATCCTTCCTCAGTCTCCTCTGGTGTTCTCTGTGTAACATTGGGGTAACATTCCTGTATCTCCTGTGGTCCATGTGTCAGTCTCAGCTATAATATCATAGTATGATCCTTCCTCAGTCTCCTCTGGTGTTCTCTGTGTAACATTGGGGTAACACTCCTGTATCTCCTGTGGTCCATGTGTCAGTCTCAGCTATAATATCATAGTATGATCCTTCCTCAGTCTCCTCTGGTGTTCTCTGTGTAACATTGGGGTAACACTCCTGTATCTCCTGTGGTCCATGTGTCAGTCTCAGCTATAATATCATAGTATGATCCTTCCTCAGTCTCCTCTGGTGTTCTCTATGTAACATTATAGCACACATGTATCTCCTGTGGTCCATGTGTCAGTCTCAGCTATAATATCATAGTATGATCCTTCCTCAGTCTCCTCTGGTGTTCTCTGTGTAACATTGGGGTAACACTCCTGTATCTCCTGTGGTTCATGTGTCAGTCTCAGCTATAATATCATAGTATGATCCTTCCTCAGTCTCCTCTGGTGTTCTCTGTGTAACATTGGGGTAACATTCCTGTATCTCCTGTGGTCCATGTGTCAGTCTCAGCTATAATATCATAGTATGATCCTTCCTCAGTCTCCTCTTGTGTTCTCTGTGTAACATTGGGGTAACACTCCTGTATCTCCTGTGGTCCATGTGTCAGTCTCAGCTATAATATCATAGTATGATCCTTCCTCAGTCTCCTCTGGTGTTCTCTGTGTAACATTGGGGTAACACTCCTGTATCTCCTGTGGTCCATGTGTCAGTCTCAGCTATAATATCATAGTATGATCCTTCCTCAGTCTCCTCTGGTGTTCTCTGTGTAACATTGGGGTAACACTCCTGTATCTCCTGTGGTCCATGTGTCAGTCTCAGCTATAATATCATAGTATGATCCTTCCTCAGTCTCCTCTGGTGTTCTCTGTGTAACATTGGGGTAACACACATGTATCTCCTGTGGTCCATGTGTCAGTCTCAGCTATAATATCATAGTATGATCCTTCCTCAGTCTCCTCTGGTGTTCTCTGTGTAACATTGGGGTAACACACATGTATCTCCTGTGGTCCATGTGTCAGTCTCAGCTATAATATCATAGTATGATCCTTCCTCAGTCTCCTCTGGTGTTCTCTGTGTAACATTGGGGTAACACTCCTGTATCTCCTGTGGTCCATGTGTCAGTCTCAGCTATAATATCATAGTATGATCCTTCCTCAGTCTCCTCTGGTGTTCTCTGTGTAACATTGGGGTAACACTCCTGTATCTCCTGTGGTCCATGTGTCAGTCTCAGCTATAATATCATAGTATGATCCTTCCTCAGTCTCCTCTGGTGTTCTCTATGTAACATTATAGCACACATGTATCTCCTGTGGTCCATGTGTCAGTCTCAGCTATAATATCATAGTATGATCCTTCCTCAGTCTCCTCTGGTGTTCTCTGTGTAACATTGGGGTAACACTCCTGTATCTCCTGGGGTCCATGTGTCAGTCTCAGCTATAATATCATAGTATGATCCTTCCTCAGTCTCCTCTGGTGTTCTCTGTGTAACATTGGGGTAACACTCCTGTATCTCCTGTGGTCCATGAGTCAGTCTCAGCTATAATATCATAGTATGATCCTTCCTCAGTCTCCTCTGGTGTTCTCTGTGTAACATTGGGGTAACACTCCTGTATCTCCTGTGGTCCATGTGTCAGTCTCAGCTATAATATCATAGTATGATCCTTCCTCAGTCTCCTCTGGTGTTCTCTGTGTAACATTGGGGTAACACTCCTGTATCTCCTGTGGTTCATGTGTCAGTCTCAGCTATAATATCATAGTATGATCCTTCCTCAGTCTCCTCTGGTGTTCTCTGTGTAACATTGGGGTAACATTCCTGTATCTCCTGTGGTCCATGTGTCAGTCTCAGCTATAATATCATAGTATGATCCTTCCTCAGTCTCCTCTGGTGTTCTCTGTGTAACATTGGGGTAACACTCCTGTATCTCCTGTGGTCCATGTGTCAGTCTCAGCTATAATATCATAGTATGATCCTTCCTCAGTCTCCTCTGGTGTTCTCTGTGTAACATTGGGGTAACACTCCTGTATCTCCTGTGGTCCATGAGTCAGTCTCAGCTATAATATCATAGTATGATCCTTCCTCAGTCTCCTCTGGTGTTCTCTGTGTAACATTGGGGTAACACACATGTATCTCCTGTGGTCCATGTGTCAGTCTCAGCTATAATATCATAGTATGATCCTTCCTCAGTCTCCTCTGGTGTTCTCTGTGTAACATTGGGGTAACACTCCTGTATCTCCTGTGGTCCATGTGTCAGTCTCAGCTATAATATCATAGTATGATCCTTCCTCAGTCTCCTCTGGTGTTCTCTGTGTAACATTGGGGTAACACTCCTGTATCTCCTGTGGTCCATGTGTCAGTCTCAGCTATAATATCATAGTATGATCCTTCCTCAGTCTCCTCTGGTGTTCTCTGTGTAACATTGGGGTAACACTCCTGTATCTCCTGTGGTCCATGTGTCAGTCTCAGCTATAATATCATAGTATGATCCTTCCTCAGTCTCCTCTGGTGTTCTCTGTGTAACATTGGGGTAACACTCCTGTATCTCCTGTGGTCCATGTGTCAGTCTCAGCTATAATATCATAGTATGATCCTTCCTCAGTCTCCTCTGGTGTTCTCTGTGTAACATTGGGGTAACACTCCTGTATCTCCTGTGGTCCATGTGTCAGTCTCAGCTATAATATCATAGTATGATCCTTCCTCAGTCTCCTCTTGTGTTCTCGGTGTAACATTGGGGTAACATTCCTTTATCTCCTGGGGGGGTCATTTATCTTATCTCTGTTTGTTTTTGTCTTTTTTTTCCCCCCAACTGCTTCTTTGGTCATTTATCAATCTCACTTTTTCCTTGTGATGAATGGGTTAATTTTTTCAGCCCTTTGTTTGAGACATTTGTTACAAATGTCGCAAACATGTCGCCAGTCATTTCTTTCCAGTTTCCCTTAACCCTTTAAGGACCAAAAAATGTGCTGAAAAACGTCCCCTCGGCTTATACACGAGTCTATTACCCCAAAAAATTACCCACTTAAAAAAATAAAATTAAATACTCACCCTCCGATGTCAGCGCGGCTCCCCGATGTCGGCGCAACTTACCGATGTCCCCGATGTCAGCGCGTCCCGTCTTCTTTCTTCTCTGCGGCTCCTCTTCTCTCTTCTTTCTTCTATCATCGACGCGGCCATGTTTTCTTCGTGGCCGCGCATACTATGACGTCAGCAGCGGCCGCGATATAGTATGCGCCTGCTAGAAGAAAACATGGGCGCGGGAAGAGTGAAGAGGAGCCGCGGAGAAGAAAGAAGACGGGACGCGCTGACATCGGGGACATCGGGAAGCCGCGCTGACATCGGGGACATCGGGAAGCCGCGCTGACATCGGAGGGTGAGTATTTAAGTTTATTTTTTTAAGGCCCGTGGGGGCAGGCTGTATACTACTAGGGGCTTGCTGTATACTACTAGGGGCAGGCTGTATACTACAAGGGGCAGGCTGTATACTACATGGGGGCTGCTGTATACTACATGGGGCTGCTGTATACTACATGGGGCTTGCTGTATACTACTAGGGGCAGGCTGTATACTACTGGGGCAGGCTGTATACTACTGGGGGCAGGCTGTATACTACTGGGGACTGGCTGTATACTACTGGGGACTGGCTGTATACTACTGGGGGCAGGCTGTATACTACTGGGGGCTGCTGTATACTACTAGGGGCTGCTGTATACTACTAGGGACTGGCTGTATACTACTAGGGGCTTGCTGTATACTACAGGGGGGCTGCTGTATACTACAGGGGGCTGCTGTATACTACAGGGGGCTGCTGTATACTACTAGGGGCAGGCTGTATACTACTAGGGGCAGGCTGTATACTACATGCCATTTTCAACTTTGGGCGCTATTTTTTGCTACGGGTATAAACGCAGTGAAAAACCGTTATCACATTTTGATAGATCGGCATCTTTGGACGCGGCGATACTTAATGGGGGACATTTACTTAAAGTGTTGGTGTCTGCATTGGCTTTGTTACCGACCTGCTCTCGGAAAGAAGACACACATTTAATATTGTAGAGCTGTGCAGAGACATTTCTGTCCCCGAGACCATTTTCTGTCCCCGAGACCATTTTCTGTCCCTGGGACCAAAATCTGTCCTGAGCACCAGAAATGTGTCCAACAGTCCCTGCTAGACCAGTTTTCTTTTGGTCTACTTTCCGCCAGTTTACACCGCCCAAAAATGGCTGTGACACATAGTAATTCTGTCTGAGTTTCCACTCCGCCAAAGCCACGCCCCTTTTCGGAGAAGAGTCGGAGCAGACGGAAAAAGGCATTTTTTCTGTCCCCGACAGCTAATAAATAGGTAGGAGAGCAGAACATGTGGTGAGAGCGCCACAAAACTGGCGGAAACACCATAGTAAATGTCCCCCATTGGGTTTATGATTTTTACTGTTTATTTATATTTATATCAGTTCTAGGGAAAGGGAATTTTAATTTTTTTTTATCATAATTTTTTTACTTTTTACTTTTTAAAATTTTTACTTTTACTATTTTTCAGACTCCCTAGGGTACTTTAAACCCTAGGTTGCCTGGTTGATCCTACCATATACTGCTATAAGAAGAAGCTTTCTATAAAATGACAGCAAGCAGAGATCAAGAAAACCGAGAGGTATTAAAAAAAGGAAGTAAATTTGAAAATTGTAGAATTTTTCATTAATACAAAGAATAACATTTATTTCCTGAAATAGAAGGGTTTTGTCTGGAGTTTTTTGCACCAAAAAATGTAAAAAAAATAAGATAAATGACCCCCCCTGGTCTCTGTGTCTCGGTTAGAATATCACATAATACATAAAACCTCATATAATCTGTGTCCTCCACCGCCAGGACCTTCACTGACCCACCATCGCTTCCAGAACGCGCTATTTCCCACATTTGCCGGGACTCTGTGAATATAACAAGTCACAGAGGATTCATTGTCTGTTTTCAGGGGCCGTCAGTTTTCCAATTCTGAGCCATTTTATTGTTCTTCTCCGTTAAGTGAGGTTCATAATGTGAAGGTATTTTTAGATATAAAGGAGCCATTAGGGAGGTGACAGGAAGACCTCGTCTTATTAGAGTCTATTTCAGAAATACTTGTGAGAAGGCTGCGGGGGACGCCAGGTGACGCCTGGAAAGTGCTGCTGTATAACTGCTAAAGGATTACTGACATCTAATATCACGTATAATAATATAATACAGTGACCTATCCTGTGCAGCGGGCAAGAAAAAGTGCCTCATCATATGTAGGTCAAACATCACATAATGGTAGAAATTCATAAGATAGCAATAAAGGTTCCATTTATCCTATTATACATAGTGATACATAATGGGAGCATCCAATGTATGTAGCATCCCCAGAGCTCCTCCTAGTGGTGCTGTATATACAGTATGTAGTAATCTCCTGAGCTCCCCCTAGTGGTGACAGTATATACAGTATGTAGTAATCTCCTGAGCTCCCCCTAGTAGTGGCTGTATATACAGTATGTAGCAATCTACTGATCTCCTCCTAGTGGTGGTGTATATACAGTATGTAGTAATCTCCTGAGCTCCCCCTAGTGGTGGTGTATATACAGTATGTAGTAATCCCCTGAGCTCCCCCTAGTGGTGGTGTATATACAGTATATATTTATATCCTGAGTTCCTCCTAGTGGTGACTGGATATACAGTATGTAGTAACCTCCTGAGCTCCCCCTAGTGGTGGTGTATATACAGTATGTAGTAATATCCTGAGCTCCCCCTAGTGGTGGGTGTATATACAGTATGTAGTAATATCCTGAGCTCCCCCTAGTGGTGCTGTATATACAGTATGTAGTAATCTCCTGAGCTCCCCTAGTGGTGGTGTATATACAGTATATATTTAAATCCTGAGTTCCTCCTAGTGGTGGATGTATACACAGTATATAGTAATCTCATGAGCTCCCCCTAGTAGTGGCTGTATATGCAGTATATATTAATCTCCTGAGGTCCCCCTAGTGGTGGTTGTATATACAGTATGTATTAATCTCCTGAGCTCCCACTAGTGGTGGCTGTATAAACAGTATGTAATAATCTCCTGAGCTCCCCCTAGTGGTGGCTGTATAAACAGTATGGAGTAATCTCCTGAGCTCCACCTAGTGATGGCTGTATATACAGTATGTAATAATCTCCTGAGCTCCCCCTAGTGGTGGCTGTATAAACAGTATGGAGTAATCTCCTGAGCTCCACCTAGTGGTGGTTGTATATACAGTATGTAGTAATGTCCTGAGCTCCCCCTAGTGGTGGTGTATATACAGTATGTAGTAATCCCCTGAGCTCCCCCTAGTGCTGGCAGTATATACAGTATGTAGTAATCTCCTGAGCTCCCCTAGTGGTGACTGTATATACAGTATGTAGTAATCTCCTGAGCTCCCCCTAGTAGTGGTGTATATACAGTATGTAGTAATCCCCTGAGCTCCCCCTAGTGCTGGCAGTATATACAGTATGTAGTAATCTCCTGTGCTCCCCCTAGTGGTGGTTGTATACACAGTATGTAGTAATCCCCTGAGCTCCCCCTAGTGGTGCTGTATATACAGTATGTAATCTCCCGAGCTCCCCCTAGTGGTGGCAGTATATACAGTATGGAGTAATCTCCTGTGCTCCCCCTAGTGGTGGTTGTATACACAGTATATAGCAATATTCTGAACTTGCCCTAGTGGTAACTGCATATACAGTATTAAGCAGTATTTTTTATCACTTCGTATGGAGGATGATGGTGGTTGTAGTTCTTAGCGATAAGCTGCAGATACTATATAAAGCATAGTATAGCACAAAAAAGCGCAGAAAATTCCTGCAATGAAAGATAAATTGCCCTCATTTCAGTGACTGATTATTTAATTAATGAATGAAACAGCAGAAGCGACACTGGAAGAGACAGGCTGCATACTAAATACCAGGACTTTGTGCCCAGCAGATCCCCGCCTCCCACGGCCCAGATACATTGTGAATTCTGAGCCGCACGTCCCATCTCTGCAGTCAGATGTAACATGCTGATATTACAGGAGGCAAAGAAAGGGGGGCGCCGCACAGCGATCCTCTGAGAGACGCCACACAGAGGGGGCATCAGGGCTACAATGTGCCCAGATACTGTTACACTACAACTCCCAGCATGCCCAAGCTGCACAGCATGCACATTGTGGCTAGAACTGCTCCAACAATGTATCCAGATACGGTTACACTACAACTCCCAGCATGTCCAAGCTACACAAAATGTATGTGGCAAGAACTGCTCCAACAATGTATCCAGATACGGTTACACTACAACTCCCAGCATGTCCAAGCTACACAAAATGTATGTGGCTAGAACTGCTCCAACAATGTATCCCGATACGGTTACACTACAACTCCCAGCATGCCCAAGCTGCACAGCATGCACATTGTGGCTAGAACTGCTCCAACAATGTATCCAGATACGGTTACACTACAACTCCCAGCATGCCCAAGCTGCACAGCATGCACATTGTGGCTAGAACTGCTCCAACAATGTATCCAGATACGGTTACACTACAACTCCCAGCATGTCCAAGCTACACAAAATGTATGTGGCAAGAACTGCTCCAACAATGTATCCAGATACGGTTACACTACAACTCCCAGCATGTCCAAGCTACACAAAATGTATGTGGCTAGAACTGCTCCAACAATGTATCCAGATACGGTTACACTACAACTCCCAGCATGCCCAAGCTGCACAGCATGCACATTGTGGCTAGAACTGCTCCAACAATGTATCCAGATACGGTTACACTACAACTCCCAGCATGCCCAAGCTGCACAGCATGCACATTGTGGCTAGAACTGCTCCAACAATGTATCCAGATACGGTTACACTACAACTCCCAGCATGTCCAAGCTACACAAAATGTATGTGGCTAGAAATGCTCCAACAATGTATCCAGATACGGTTACACTACAACTCCCAGCATGTCCAAGCTACACAAAATGTATGTGGCTAGAACTGCTCCAACAATGTATCCAGATACGGTTACACTACAACTCCCAGCATGTCCAAGCTACACAGAATGTATGTGGCTAGAACTGCTCCAACAATGTATCCAGATACGGTTACACTACAACTCCCAGCATGTCCTTATAAGTCACCACTATCATGGTACAAAGACTATGTGCACTGCCAGGGGTAGTAACCGCAGCTACAATGTATCCAAAAATGTAATCACCGCAACACCCACAACTCAGAATATTGCCCCAACATCATGTTATATCTCCTTATTGCCCCTTCCACACTATAGTAAGCCACCTTATACCCCCTAATACCATATCATGCCCCTTTAATGAGCTTTTCTCATTTTTGTGACCCCTCACATGATAATATTTTCCCTGAATGTCCTTTATACCATGGTGTTCTCCAGTAATGCCCCATTATATACCCCAATTACTTCTCCTACTATAATGTGCCAGTATATTGCCCCCCTGAGTCCCGTTTAAACTCTGCCTCCATATAGCACAACATTCCTCAATATGCCTGCATAGTGCCCTCTTATGTCAGGTTATATGCCCCTTAATACCCCCTTTATACTTGCTCACATAGTGCCCCCTACTCCATCATACTATGCACTCCCTTTGTTCCCCCTTATACCAGGTTATATGCCCCTTATACTATTATATATGCTCCTTAGTGCCGCTTATACTATGTTATATGCTCCTTATATAAGGTTATATGGCCCCATTAGTGTCCCTTTACACCATGTTATATGTTGCATTGGTGTAGCCTGGTTGTACCTGTATACATGGGGGCTGTTGCATTGGTGTAGCCTGGTTGTACCTGTATACATGGGGGCTGTTGCATTGGTGTATCCTGGGTGTAGCTGTATACATGGGGGCTGTTGCAGTGGTGCAGCCTGGTTGTATCTGTATACATGGGGGCTGTTGCATTGGTGCAGCCTGGTTGTACCTGTATACATGGGGGCTGTTGCAGTGGTGCAGCCTGGTTGTACCTGTATACATGGGGGCTGTTGCATTGGTGTAGCCTGGTTGTACCTGTATACATGGGGGCTGTTGCATTGGTGTATCCTGGGTGTAGCTGTATACATGGGGGCTGTTGCATTGGTGCAGCCTGGTTGTACCTGTATACATGGGGTCTGTTGCATTGGTGCAGCCTGGTTGTACCTGTATACATGGGGGCTGTTGCATTGGTGTAGCCTGGTTGTACCTGTATACATGGGGGCTGTTGCATTGGTGCAGCCTGGTTGTACCTGTATACATGGGGGCTGTTGCATTGGTGTAGCCTGGTTGTACCTGTATACATGGGGTCTGTTGCATTGGTGCAGCCTGGTTGTACCTGTATACATGGGGGCTGTTGCAGTGGTGCAGCCTGGTTGTACCTGTATACATGGGGGCTGTTGCATTGGTGTAGCCTGGTTGTACCTGTATACATGGGGGCTGTTGCATTGGTGTAGCCTGGTTGTACCTGTATACATGGGGGCTGTTGCATTGGTGTAGCCTGGTTGTACCTGTATACATGGGGGCTGTTGCAGTGGTGCAGCCTGGTTGTATCTGTATACATGGGGGCTGTTGCAGTGGTGCAGCCTGGTTGTATCTGTATACATGGGGTCTGTTGCATTGGTGTAGCCTGGTTGTATCTGTATACATGGGGGCTGTTGCAGTGGTGCAGCCTGGTTGTATCTGTATACATGGGGGCTGTTGCAGTGGTGCAGCCTGGTTGTATCTGTATACATGGGGTCTGTTGCATTGGTGTAGCCTGGTTGTATCTGTATACATGGGGGCTGTTGCAGTGGTGCAGCCTGGTTGTATCTGTATACATGGGGGCTGTTGCAGTGGTGCGGCCTGGTTGTATCTGTATACATGGGGGCTGTTGCAGTGGTGCGGCCTGGTTGTATCTGTATACATGGGGGCTGTTGCAGTGGTGCAGCCTGGTTGTATCTGTATACATGGGGGCTGTTGCAGTGGTGCAGCCTGTTTGTGTCTGTATACATGGGGGCTGTCGCATTGGTGCAGCCTGGTTGTATCTGTATACATGGGGGCTGTTGCAGTGGTGCAGCCTGGTTGTATCTGTATACATGGGGGCTGTCGCATTGGTGCAGCCTGGTTGTATCTGTATACATGGGGGCTGTTGCATTGGTGCAGCCTGGTTGTACCTGTATACATGGGGGGTGTTGCAGTGGTGCAGCCTGGTTGTATCTGTATACGTGGGGGCTGTTGCAGTGGTGCAGCCTGGTTGTATCTGTATACATGGGGGCTGTCGCAGTGGTGCAGCCTGGTTGTATCTGTATACACGGGGGCTGTCGCAGTGGTGCAGCCTGGTTGTACCTGTATACATGGGGGCTGTCGCATTGGTGCAGCCTGGTTGTATCTGTATACATGGGGGCTGTTGCAGTGGTGCAGCCTGGTTGTATCTGTATACATGGGGGCTGTTGCAGTGGTGCAGCCTGGTTGTATCTGTATACATGGGGGCTGTTGCAGTGGTGCAGCCTGGTTGTATCTGTATACATGGGGGCTGTTGCAGTGGTGCAGCCTGGTTGTATCTGTATACATGGGGGCTGTTGCAGTGGTGCAGCCTGGTTGTATCTGTATACATGGGGGCTGTTGCAGTGGTGCAGCCTGGTTGTATCTGTATACATGGGGGCTGTTGCAGTGGTGCAGCCTGGTTGTACCTGTATACATGGGGGCTGTTGCAGTGGTGCAGCCTGTACCTGTATACATGGGGGCTTTGCCTGTATACGTGCTCAGCGAGGAGCAGGATGAGATGGCGATGGCTTTGTGACCTCTGCAGGGATTAGTCTCTGTTCATGCGGCGGCTCACACGGATGTTCCCTGGATTTGTTGTACTGGAGAACGCACATTTAAGCGCCGGCGTGATGTTCGCACTGCGTCCTATGTGTTTGCAGCCAGAGGCAGTAAAGACGGTTACAGAAACCATAAAATTCTTCTTTTATCTTTTGTTGACTGTTTCTACGACTGCGGATCCGGGATATTCGCCGCTTCTTCTATTTTTTCTTAATAACATAAACCTGATTCTGAACTTTCTGTTCCCTATTCCCAGATGTCTGTGGCTGACGAGAGCCAAACTGAATAACAAGGAAATCTAAGACGCTGAAAGCAATCTCATAGAGATGGCACAAGAAGACCCCAGAAAGACCACCAGGGCGGTCAGACTGGTAGAGCAAGAGGAACCTATAGAGACCCCACTGATCAATGTATGTTTCTGGCCAAAGAAATATCATCAATGTCAGGACAGCAGAGGTTTGTAGCACAAACAATATTTATATATATTGTATATTTGTAACAATATGATATGTATATATGATTTATTTCCCTCTTGGTGCCTCATATACTGCACTTAATCAGTCTCCTACTCTCTCTGGCAGCTGCTAGATGGAGGCTCTGGATAGAATCTGTCTCCTTCCCCCTCTGGCACATTCTGAATCCTCCACTGTACATAATCTTTCTCTTTCCCTTTCTGACAACTGCTGGGGAAGGGGCTCTGCACAAAATACATCTTCTTCCCCCTCTTGGGGCAACCTCTGGATAGAATTAGCCTTGTCCCATTCTCTGGCATCAGAGCCACTTTTTAATAAATTTGCCTTAGGATTTTTCTGCACTTTACTGTCATGTACATCAGGTGCTTTGCTCCTGTCCTGACAAGCAGGCCAAGAAGTTCTTCCTATTAGCTGCTCTGGAGATTAGAGAGGCTGTGACACAACACACGTCATATAATAGGGATGGCAGAGCTCAAAGAACCTGATAAAGTTTTGGGGAATTCATGTTGCATCTTCTTCTGCTTCCTGTCTGATATTGGGGGTCTCCTGTGTAGCTGAAGACCCCCACCCCCCTGTGAATGTAGTTACATCAATGGACGATTCCCGAGACCATAATAGAGGGGTCTATGTATTTTGGGAAGGTCTCATATTGTATCCTGATGGCTTCAGTCATTCTCCATGTTTTATCATCGCCCCATTAGTTTATGGGGTAATAATCGTAACAATGGCGCGACCAATCACTGCGCATCTTCTTTATCCACCTAATAACCTGCTAATCAGAAGCCTCTGCGCCCGCACAATGCATACACGATGGAAGAGACGGAATACATAATGGCCCAGCTCTGAAGTCTTTCTTATAAATTGCCCCTCTCTCCAGCGGGAGCGCGAGCGACAAGCCGCCCAAATTTTTTATTCATAGAATTACAATCAAGTATTTGACTTGGTGAAGGGGGAAGGCTTGGCCCGCTGCCGGTTGCAATTAGGAAGGATTTAAAGGAAACATTGTCACATTTCTCTCCTTCTCAGCGAGACTCCTCTGTGGTATAATGCGCCATCCGTGGAATGCGCCATCTCTGTATGGACCGGCCAGTGCTATTCGGCTCTGCTGCGCCGGCACCAATGCGCACTAAGCATTGATGATCACAAGCCTCACAGCGCCGCTTTCTCCAGTCTTCACAGACTTTCCATCTCGCTTTATTCATGTTTCGAAATAATTGGCTGCTTTAATCTTGCTTTGACTGTTCTGACATGTCACAGTCACACGGATCCACAGCAGCAAATAGATGCAGGTCAGCGACAGATGCGGCATATATCAAAATGCCTTTTAACATATTGCAATTCTGTTACTTTGTGTATCAATGGAAATGTTCCAGTAATGATAAAGCCATTGATGTTATGGGTGCAGTACCGGGACAGACCACAGGGTGTGCTGCTAACAATGAGCAGGAGGGACC
This sequence comes from Engystomops pustulosus, assembly GCF_040894005.1. Lineage (NCBI taxonomy): Eukaryota > Metazoa > Chordata > Amphibia > Anura > Leptodactylidae > Engystomops > Engystomops pustulosus. The sequence continues at coordinate 6,658 of NW_027285771.1, read as the reverse complement.
TGAGTGTACGAGCCCTGAGCTGCTGGATGTATAGATCAGACATGGAGAAGAAGATTTCGGTCTATTGAGCCTCTTTATTGGCTTCTTGTAAATAGTGGGTGGGTCCTTCCTAATGTGATGGCCAATCAGATATCTAGATGATCTATATAGATGAGATATAAAGTGATTAATACATTAATTAAGAAACCCAAGCATTTGTTTGGGGTCCCGTAACCCCCTGTAGGGGAAACAATGAATATTTTACCATTTCATAAAGTTTTTAGCTATGCCTTAAAGGAGCCCCAGAAGTGCCAATTCCTCCCCTGCCCATACACATTTTTGTTGATCCAACCTGGATATTTAGATGGAGAGGCGGATCATTATCTTAAGCTACTAGGGATATACTTGGAGTCACTAGGGAGGAGCTTCATTACATGAGGATATTACAGGATTTCCTGGCAGATTGTATGAACTTGAGCTCCATCTCTGCTTTTCCCTTCGGTTCTCCATAGTCAGAAAAGCAAAACATATTTGTCTTGTTTTTGAGGTTTTCTTTTTTTTTGTTTTTCACTCTGTTGCTGTTCCCAATTTAAGTAATGAAAGAGAGAAGGGGAAGTGGCAGGAAACACAGAAGAACATCTCACCATCTAGTTTCCAGGGATGATTGATGTCTAATGTATAGAGGAAATACAGGGAGCTTTATCTTTATTCCTTTGATTCCCAGAACCTCTCCGAATAAAATTACCACCTGGTTCTTTCACTGCTAAATACCCTGTGATCTGATAGTCTGAGACGTCTCCATACAAGTCGATACAAAAGAAGAGGATCATAGAGCAGGGCAGGAGACAAGCAGCAGGTTCATCTATGGCCAGGAGAGATTTGTTGGTGGACAAATAAAGAGCAGATGAAGGCAACAGTCCAAAATGGCAGAAAGCATGTATGTGTATAATCCATGGGATGGAGTCAACTGGTCCATAAAGCAGCAAGGAAAAGCACCGTGTCCATCCAAAATAAGTCACTTGGTCTATCCATGAGCAGAAAGGAGTAAGAGTCAGTAAAGAGACAGGGGCAAGGTAAAATCAAGTCTTCCATCAATGAAAAGTCACATGGTCTATAAAAGTATGGGGGAAGATTACACCAAGTGGTGGGGAAGGTAACTGCTCCATACAAGAGCAAGGGAAGGTCCATCTGTGAAGGTGAAAGAACTCAACTGACCCTTCTGGAAGCAGAGGGAGCTGTCTGATCTGAAACATAGCATGCATAGACATGTCTAAGCTGGTTAATTTATAGATATGTGGAGAGGACCAAGGATCAAAGCAACTGCACGGGAAAATTAGTACACAGATGCACCTTCAAGAATAATCGCTTGGAAACAAGATTCTTATAGGTACTCAGGATCAGGATAACATAATAGAACATTCTCTAGTTCACTGTTAATAACAAAAATACAGCATTTCACAAATATAATTTCAATCCGCCTCTATCAGTCCTGGTGAATACAGTTTATGTTGTCCTGGTATCCAACCCTAAATCTTCTGATTTAGGACAGATTCTTCTCATGAATAGCTTCTCCTGTCTGCACATTGCAGTGCTCTTTGTCTCCTTCCCCTCCCACCTGCATTACAAGAGCAGCTCAGACACACACACACTTCCTGCCGGCAAGCAGTAGTGTGCAGAGACTTACTCTATAAGCTACTGTCACATAAGGTCATTCTATGGGAGGGAGGCAAATAGTAGGGCTGACAGTGTGTGTTATAGGTGAGGTAGCAGAGCCTAGCGTCGTAGTGTTATATTCATCTCATGGATCTCATTTTGCTTTTTCTCTGTGTCAGAAACTAGCAAATGTTCTGCAACTTAATAAAAGTGTAGATAAACCCTGTACCATGATAATCTAAGCACATCGTCAGCTCACAGCATCCCATAGCACAGAGGGATCATGAAGTGTCTGCTTACACTCTGGGACCTTGTAAGCTCTTGTGATCAGGGCCCTGACTCCTATAATGCCATATGACTGAACTCTGTAATGTAATTTTATATTTGTCCCCTATGATTTGTAAAACAACAGAATATGATGGCGCTATATAAATTATTATTATTATACTGACCATTAGTGAATGAGAAGAGCTAAAACAGCAATAACACTGAGTAAAAATTTTAAATAAGGGGTTAAAAATGCTTATCTTAGGATTTTCTCTTCTTTTTTTTGCTACTTTTTTGGAACATATGATGTATTTGCACCTAAATTTGTTTTCCACTCGCCTAGCAAAGCTAGCCGCCTAAGAATTCTTCCTTTGCGCCTAATTTATTTTTAAAATCCAGATGTGTGCGTATGAAAAAGTCACAACTTTGGCGCAAATCGTGGTTAACAAGTAGCAAATAAACTCCAGTCCGGACCGGTGCAGGAAGAAGTTGCAGAAGGTTGAAACTTTTGAACGACTGTTTAATAAAAAGACTCGGCTGCCTGATATATATATATATATAAACCTCTGAGATCAATCTAACAAGTCCAGAGCCCGGAAAAAAACAAGAAAAGACACAAATGTCCTGACCAAAGAGAAATGACCGCCATGGCGGATCAGAACTTATGCCTGCAACTCTGATGGAGACCTTTGGTCGGTCCACAGTTCATCTATTTAGTGCATGTGATATCTCTGGTAAATACTTTGTCTTCTTTCTACTCATTATTGTACATACAGGACTGAATAAACCCTTAGACCAGTGATGGCAAACCTATTAGACACCAAGTGCCCAAACTACAACCAAAATCCACCTATTTTTCACAAAGTGCCGATGCGACAATTTGAACAGTAACTTATTACTCCCTGAACTTTCAGAGGTTTAAATTGTATAGGCACCTGAGGTCACCAATACAGTAGAAAGAAGGAGAAGAAGTTTGGATTATCATTGTAGCTTCCTGCTAGGGTCCTGGGCTGCGTAAGACTGCAAGAGGCCTTGAGTAACGTATGGCAAACCCTGCCCTGGGGTGATGGCAAGGGTACCCATAAAGAGGGCTCAGAGTGCCACAGCTGGAACCCGCGCCATAGGTTCGCCACCAGTGCCCTAGACCCAAGCAGCTGCTCCAAAAGTCAACTCCATATGGGTTTTGTTGGACTTTGGACTTTCAGGGCCGTAGCAGTGTCAGAACCTGTGGCCGTTGGTGGTTTCTCTTGTATTCCAGCTGATGCTACAACATCTCAATATTCAACCACCGTACTGACACAATGGGGGGATTTATTAATTGTGTCGCAACCTCGACAGTCAACATCTGAGATCCGACTTCAGAAAGCAGAGACCGATGCATTGAAGTAGTGCACGGCTGTAAGTAATTTATGCGCACATGGAACTAATCAGTCGGGCGACACAAATGAGACATGCGCCAAAATCTTACACGGGCTGCGCCTGTTTTTCTTTTGATTTCAGACCATTTTTTTTCTGGTCTGCTCTGCACCAAAAAATTGCGCCTAAAAAAGCCAACAAACTCAACATAAATGATGTGGAAAATATAGGCCACGGCCACTTGTGCCAAAAAAAGATGGACGAGTCGGGATAGTCAGAAACATCTGGCACAAAAGCATTATAAATGATCCGCAACACTTTTGTGTGTAACAAAGTGTTTTTTTGGCCGCAAAAGCATTGCGGATCATTTATAATTCATCTGCCATAATGGGTTTTTTTTCCAAAAAGTCCTAAAAAGGTCTCAAAATGCATAAAAAGTCCCAGCACATAGACCAGGAGGGACTGGAGTGACTCCGAGACTTTTTATGGTCAGGACTTTTTGCACGGCGCGGGACCTGCAGCGGTTCTATGTTTACTCCAGATTTAGGAAGAGGTGGAAATTGTCCTGTGAGACTTTTCAGCAGTGAAAAGTCCCAAAAACCTCAATGAGACTTTATGGCACTTTTTTACACCAAGAAAGCCCAGGAAACCCAATGATAAATACCCCCCACAGTGTTCTGTCTTCTCAATTGTAGCCTCTTCTTATGAGTAAATCATAAATTAGTAAAATTTTCTTTGTTTCAATTTGCAGATGAGTCTGACATCCCTGAAGATCAATGAGATCAGAAATCTGCAGCACTTATGTACTCGGGGAGGAAAGGCGATCAATATTTCTCACACTTTTGATGAAAATCATTTTGGACTCTTTATTGATTATGTAATTAAGGAACAAACACGACTAAAATGTTCCTTTTACTAAACAAAAGAGGCTCAAAATCACAGACGTAGGTGAGGAGGAGGCGGCGACGCTCCATGGACATGTCTATGGAGACAGTGACGATCATGGAGACAGCTGGGGTCGAAGATAAGACCACTGATAGAAGACCACGAGAGGGCAGGACACCCCTGGGGCAGGAAAGTCACGATCATATCTGGGCAATAGAAAAGGAATAACGCCATCCACAATTCTGCAGACCCCATACCCCCCGTTTCATGGTTGGAGGGGGATAGAGGAGAGCAGAGGAAGGTAGAGGTGGGTTGAGGTGGGTAGAGGAGGGTAGGGTAGGGAAGAGATGGGTTTAGGGGGGTAGAGGAAGGTAGAGGAGAGTAGAGAGGGTAGAGGAGGCTAGAGGTGGGAAGAGGAGGGTAAAGGAGAGTAATGGTTGGTAGAGGTGGGTAGATGTGGGTAGAGGAGGGTAGAGGAGGGTAGAGGTGGGCAGAGGTGAGTAGAGGAAAGTAGAGGTGGGTAGAGGTGGGTAGAGGGGGGTTGAGTAGGGTAGAGGGGGATAGAGTGGGTTAGAGGAGGGTAGAGGAAAATAGAGGTGGGTATAGGGGGATAGAGGTGGGTAGAGGAAGGTAGAGGAGGGTAGAGTTGGGTAGAGGTGGGTAGAGGAGGGTGGAGGTAGGTAGGGAGGGTAGAGGAGAATAGAGGTGGGTGGAGGTGGGTAAAGAAGGGTAGAGGAGGGTAGAGGAGGGCAGAGGTGGGTAGAGAAGGGTAGGGGTGGGTATAGGAGGCTAGAGGTGGGAAAAGGAGAGTAATGGTTGGTAGAGGTGGGTAGATGTGTGTAGAGGAGGGTAGAGGAGGGTAGAGGTGGGCAGAGGTGAGTAGAGGAAAGTAGAGGTGGGTAGAGGGGGGGTTGAGTAGGGTAGAGGGGGATAGAGCGGGTTAGAGGAGGGTAGAGGAAAATAGAGATGGGTATAGGGGGATAGAGGTGGGTAGAGGAAGGTAGAGGAGGGTAGAGTTGGGTAGAGGTGGGTAGAGGACGGTGGAGGTAGGTAGGGAGGGTAGAGGAGAATAGAGGTGGGTGGAGGTGGGTAAAGAAGGGTAGAGGAAGGTAGAGGAGGATAGAGGAGGGCAGAGGTGGGTAGAGAAGGGTAGGGGTGTGTAGAGGAGGGTAGAGGTGGGTAGAAGAGGGTAGAGATGGGCAGAGGAGGGTAGAGGGGAATAGAGGTGGGTATAGGGTGGTAGAAGTAGGTAGAGGAGGGAAGAGGTGGGTGGAGGGCATATTAGGGCAGAAGCAGGCAGAGGTGGGTAGAGGAGGGAAGAGGTGGGTAGAGATGAATAGAGGTGGGTATAGGGTGGTAGAAGTAGGTAGAGGAGGGAAGAGGTGGGTGGAGGGCATATTAGGGCAGAGGCAGGGAGAGGTGGGTAGAGGAGAATAGAGGTGGGTGGAGGTGGGCAAAGGTGCTTAGAGAAGGAAGAGTTGGGTAAAGGAGGGTAGATGTGGGTAGAAGTAGGTAGAGGAGGGAAGAGGTGGGTGGAGGGCATATTAGGGCAGAAGCAGGCAGAGGTGGGTAGAGGAGGGAAGAGGTGGGTAGAGATGAATAGAGGTGGGTATAGGGTGGTAGAAGTAGGTAGAGGAGGGAAGAGGTGGGTGGAGGGCAGATTAGGGCAGAGGCAGGCAGAGGTGGGTAGTGGCGGGAAGAGGTGGGTAGAGAGGAATAGAGGTGGGTATAGGGCGGAGGCAGGGAGAGGAGGGTAGAGGGGGTGCAGGGAGAGGAGGGTAGAGGGGGTAGAAGATGGTAGTCGGGGGTTGAAGAAGGTGAAGGGAGACAGAGACACCAAACTTAGTAATAAATGATCATTTATAATCTGCTCATTTACAACTTAACGACTCCAGAATTAGATTAAACTGCAACATTGTAACATATTGTGTAAAGCAGATACAGCCGAGGTCAGCGCCACCCCATGTGCCCGCTAATGGCTGCGACTATTATTAACCACGTAGAGGCGGTATATCCACCATATGCTCCCTGCATTCATTGCGAGCTGCTATAATTGCTTTAGGTTCAGATTTGATAACGGATATCAAATCCCATCTGTTATGGCGGCTTGATTAAAATCTGAAACGCGAAGGTTACAGAAGGTTTGATGGGTTTTTTGCGAATTCCATGGAATGAGAACCTCTGCGGGATGTTACAATGGGGATATGATGTGTACAGCGGAGGAAACATATGTTTTATAAGGTGTTCCATGGTTATCTATATATTTACATACAGTGATGTCACAGTACAAGGAAAATATACACACAGTGATATCACAGCACAGGGATAGTACACACAGTGATGTCACAGTACAGAGATAATACACACAGTGATGTCACAGTACAGGGATAATACACACAGTGATGTCACAGCACAGGGATAGTACACACAGTGATGTCACAGTACAGGGATAATACACACAGTGATGTCACAGTACAGAGATAATACACACAGTGATGTCACAGTACAGAGATTATAC
>NW_027285770.1:7500-25978 GCF_040894005.1 Engystomops pustulosus | reverse complement strand
AAACCGTGAGGTTATTAACGTACTCAAATAGCCAAATAATACAACAGTAACAGAGGCTCCCGATATAATCCCTTCAATGTCTCACGCAACCTAGTGTAACAGATTTGTCTGATGTGTGTTTGGGGGGTCTTATCCTTCCCTCCCCCCATAAGAAGTTAGTTTCTTCCTTGTAAATGCAAGACTATATGTTCATCCCAATTACAGATTTTCTTACTTCGGCTCTTCCTCCCCTCTCACAGCGAGCAGTCTCAGAGATGAGCTTAAATACACTGTTACTATCCATCAATCTCCATTTAAAATCTCACCTCAATCTGCTTCACATTGTCCCATATCCAGCCCTAAATTGTCATAGTTTTACCAGCACAGCGGGCAGCCGTATGCAGATATGCAAAATTGCATACACATGCAAATCTGGATGTCCACCTAAGGAGAAGGAGTAGCAGGAATTTGATATATGGATTTATTTTCCAGGATTGCTTTGCTCTTAGTAAGGACACACCCTCAGTGCACAATCCTGATATAAAAATCCACATTACACAGTCCTGCTGCTACTACCAAAGGTATGATTTCACATCTCTCCAAGGACAACACCTAACACTGGCTGCAGCCTGTACGGTCACACCTGCTAATACATTCCCTTTAAAGCATTACTGCAAAGTTACTGATAGTTATAGCACAGCTAAATCAATACCTGTATCATACTGCTAGCTTCTCCCTAGCCTTAGATACAGCCTGGTATATCAATCAGCCCTGCTTATAAAATTATATTTAGCTTTTTCCTGAAGAGGGCGGGACTTCCTGGTTGTGACATCAGCTGAGGGCACTGAGGCCAGAGCACTGAGGGCATTCATATGAGTCAGGACAGCAAGTTTATTTGTCCGACCTGAAGCATGTGATCAGTCACAAGCTTGTGACATCATTCAAGGTCCTTTGCCAGACCAATACGGATTTTCACATGAATCAGGACAGCATGTTTATAATTGGACAACCTGAAGCATGTGACAAGTCACATGCTTGTGACATTACCCAAGTTACTATTTTCTTGCAAAGAGTGTATTTCCTTGCAAGAAAATATGATTTTATAAGAAGGACTGATAGATATACCAGGCTGTAGCTGAGGCTAGGAAGAAGCCAGCAGCATGATACAGGTATCATTGGAATTGTTGTCAAAGGCTCTCTCCAGCTGTGCTAAAACTATTTTTTGTCAGTAACTACTGCCCCTCCCAACAAGCCTCCTCTTCTATCCAACTGCCCTATACAGTTTCCCATGGTGACCAGAAAGCAAGGCAAATGGAGAGTAGCCTGGGGGACAAGGTAAAATCTCTGCTAGCAGATAAACACCTGCAACTTACTAATTAGAGTAAATCAGAGAATTTTTGTCAGAGTTAGGAAAATGTTTTTATACTTAAAAGTTGTTCTTTAAGGGTGTGTTCATGCAAAGAAGGAAAAATGCACTTAAGGATTTTGATACAGATTTTGAATGAGAGGGTACGATAGGTCATGTTTGCAATAAACTAGCAATGGAATGATTGGGTGGCAGATTTTTCTGCATCAAAATAAACACATGTGAACTTATCCTTAAAGGGAATGTCTGGGATCGGGGGAGGAGGGGGGGTGTATAGAGTAATAACAGATAAGATATAGGGGCAGATTTACTTACCCGGCCCATTCGCGATCCAGCGGCGCGTTCTCTGCACAGGATTCGGGTCCGGCCGGGACTTATGAAGGTAGTTCCTCCGCCGTCCACCAGGTGGCGCTGCTGCACTGAAAATCATCTCAACGCGCCGGAATGCACCACCTCGGACCAGGTGAAGGTAAGCGCTTCCTAAGCAACACTTTTTCGGTTTTTAAATGCGGCGGTTTTTCCGAATACGTCGGGTTTTCGTTCGGCCACGCCCCCCCCGATTTCCGTCGCGCGCATGCCGGCGCCGATGCGCCACAATCCGATCGCGTGCGCCAATATCCCGGGGCAATTCAGGTACAATCGGCGCAAATCGGAAATATTCGGGTAACACGTCGGGAAAACGCGAATCGGGCCCTTAGTAAATGACCCCCATAGTCTCTTCAATCCGGTACAGCGCAGCGCCTCTCGTTGCTTCCGTTCTCTGATTGTGACGTGGTACCTGTTTCAACTGTCAATGTGCCATTGCAGCTGAGCCTCCTTCTACAGACAGAGTTCTACTTCTACAGCCTCCTTCTACAGACAGTGACGGGAGGCGCCACGCTGAATCGGAGAGAGTATAGCTTGTTAGTTATGTCCCTTGTTAGATATGGACAGGGCCTCACCTGGTGGAGAGCGGGGACTTCCTCCCGAGGCCGATCGCTCCCAGGATTCCTGTGGACATTCTTTCCTCACCCAGGAGGCAGAGTCGGGCCTGGACCGAGAGCAGAATCCGCAGAACGTTCTCTGTTACTTCGCTGTCGTTCTGCTCCACCTGAATCAGAGACAACTGCAGGGTCTTGTGGAACCACAGGAAGAGTTTGGGTTCTTCATGGACGGAGCTAGGGACAAAGTGAACATAAAGAGAAGGTGTAAAATACTTATCTACATAACCTCAGCCACGTCCTCCCATGGAGTCCGTGGCCGGATGTGACCGACCATCCTGATCCTGCCCTGTATTTCTGTATGTCCACATTACAGTCTGGGAGTGCACCCACTATGGGATCCACAGATAAAGGAAGACCCCAATGGATTCCCCCTTGACCACCTGTTACAGTATGTGAGGTTCTTACCTTGGCTGCGCCTGCTCGATCCACTTGGAGATCGTGACCAGCATGCGCAGCTCATTGCTGAGGGTCTGCTCCCTGTTCAGACACTGCAGAACGTAGACGTGAAGCGTCAGGTAACTTCCCAGGGTCAGGCATTCCTGCAGAAACTCCTCAGTAGTAAGTTCGGGCACCTGCAGGGACGCAAGGATCGGGCCCCAGCCCGGGTTCTGCGAGTGCAGGGACTCTGAGAACAAAAAGAACACAGATTATACCTATATATATCTATAGCCCACTAGAGAGAGTCCACTTCCCAGGATGCACCTGGACACTAAACAAGCAGGGGTGCTGGGAGATCAGAGCTCTGAATCCTGGAGAATGGTGAATGCTGCATACTACAGGTTTTACTGAGGGATCTGTGCTGGTCACTTCTGCATCTACAGATCTGCACAGTCACAGCTCTCCTGCTAGCTACACGTAGAGAGCATCACATGACCTCCTCCTCCTTCTAGAGTGAGAAGGGAGCAGCAGTCCCTCCCGTGCAGTAACAATCAATCTAATTTTGTAAATGTCCTCTGGTCTCACAGACATCTATTACAAATTTTAGTAGAATCTAGAGAAATTCTAAAATGTTCCCCAAAATTGAGCAGATGCTGATAAAAAGATTAGAATATGTCATGATGTAAAATTACTTTTTTTTTTTTATATCTGGGGTTTAATGACTAGACCTTAGATGTTGGTTCCATATAAAAGCACAGAATCTTAGCTTTAAAATGGCACCAGCATCAAAAAACATAAAATCTGAAGTCTCGTAGCAACATGAAAGCTAAGGGTTCGATTTACCCCAATATTAAAAAGTTGCAATATAAGAACTTCTGGAAGTCTAAAAAAAAAAAATTCACATTTTTGTATTTTATAATGCAAGGCGGAGCTAAATGTAAAAACGAGTTAAGGGAGCCGTCGCCTGAACAGATCCCTTCAAGTGAGGTTGTAGGATTGGCCTGGACAGGTGCCACCCCGTGTCATACATCACCTTGTGACAGTGGACAGTTGACGGCAGCTACAAGTCGTTCCCATAGAAAGAGAAAAGAAAACAATGTGGCTGCATCAACAAGTTCTGCCGTGTCACCTGCGCTGGGAATAGCGGGACTTACCATCTTTGAAGTACGCCAGTATACAGGCTTCAGTCGCCTCCGCCATGTGTCTGATGGATGCCAGGCTCTGGCAGGCTGCGGTCAGGAGGGGCATGACCAACATGCCTTGTACTTTACTATCAATCCATTTCAGCAGCGCCCCCCGCAGGGACTCAGCGGTGGTCACACTCGCATTATTCATCACCATCAGAAGCTCCATGAACAGACTGCTCAGCGCCATGTGACGCTTCTGGACCTCCAGATCTAGAGAACAAGACAAGATACAAGTAATGTCATGTATGTACACAGAGACTGCACCACCAGCAGAATAGTGAGTGCAGCTCTGGTGTATAATACAGGATGTAACTCAGGATCAGTACAGGATAAGTAATGTCATGTATGTACACAGAGACTGCACCACCAGCAGAATAGTGAGTGCAGCTCTGGTGTATAATACAGGATGTAACTCAGGATCAGTACAGGATAAGTAATGTCATGTATGTACACAGAGACTGCACCACCAGCAGAATAGTGAGTGCAGCTCTGGTGTATAATACAGGATGTAACTCAGGATCAGTACAGGATAAGTAATGTCATGTATGTACACAGAGACTGCACCACCAGCAGAATAGTGAGTGCAGCTCTGGAGTATAATACAGGATGTAACTCAGGATCAGTACAGGATAAGTAATGTCATGTATGTACACAGTGACTGCACCAGCAGCAGAATAGTGAGTGCAGCTCTGGGGTATAATACAGGATGTAACTCAGGATCAGTACAGGATAAGTAATGTCATGTATGTACACAGAGACTGCACCACCAGCAGAATAGTGAGTGCAGCTCTGGAGTATAATACAGGATGTAACTCAGGATCGGTACAGGATAAGTAATGTCATGTATGTACACAGAGACTGCACCACCAGCAGAATAGTGAGTGCAGCTCTGGTGTATAATACAGGATGTAACTCAGGATCAGTACAGGATAAGTAATGTCATGTATGTACACAGAGACTGCACCACCAGCAGAATAGTGAGTGCAGCTCTGGTGTATAATACAGGATGTAACTCAGGATCAGTACAGGATAAGTAATGTCATGTATGTACACAGAGACTGCACCACCAGCAGAATAGTGAGTGCAGCTCTGGAGTATAATACAGGATGTAACTCAGGATCAGTACAGGATAAGTAATGTCATGTATGTACACAGTGACTGCACCAGCAGCAGAATAGTGAGTGCAGCTCTGGGGTATAATACAGGATGTAACTCAGGATCAGTACAGGATAAGTAATGTCATGTATGTACACAGAGACTGCACCACCAGCAGAATAGTGAGTGCAGCTCTGGAGTATAATACAGGATGTAACTCAGGATCGGTACAGGATAAGTAATGTCATGTATGTACACAGAGACTGCACCACCAGCAGAATAGTGAGTGCAGCTCTGGAGTATAATACAGGATGTAACTCAGGATCAGTACAGGATAAGTAATGTCATGTATGTACACAGAGACTGCACCACCAGCAGAATAGTAAGTGCAGCTCTGGGGTATAATACAGGATGTAACTCAGGATCAGTACAGGATAAGTAATGTCATGTATGTACACAGTGACTGCACCAGCAGCAGAATAGTGAGTGCAGCTCTGGAGTATAATACAGGATGTAACTCAGGATCAGTACAGGATAAGTAATGTCCTGTATGTACACAGTGACTGCACCAGCAGCAGAATAGTGAGTGCAGCTCTGGGGTATAATACACAATGTTGCTCAGGATCAGTACAGGATAAGTAATGTCATGTATGTACACAGTGACTGCACCAGCAGCAGAATAGTGAGTGCAGCTCTGGAGTATAATACAGCATGTAACTCAGGATCAGTACAGGATAAGTAATGTCATGTATGTACACAGTGACTGCACCAGCAGCAGAATAGTGAGTGCAGCTCTGGAGTATAATACAGGATGTAACTCAGGATCAGTACAGGATAAGTAATGTCATGTATGTACACAGTGACTGCACCAGCAGCAGAATAGTGAGTGCAGCTCTGGAGTATAATACAGGATGTAACTCAGGATCAGTACAGGATAAGTAATATCATGTATGTACACAGTGACTGCACCAGCAGCAGAATAGTGAGTGCAGCTCTGGAGTATAATACAGGATGTAACTCAGGATCAGTACAGGATAAGTAATGTCATGTATGTACACAGTGACTGCACCAGCAGCAGAATAGTGAGTGCAGCTCTGGGGTATAATACAGGATGTAACTCAGGACCAGTACAGGATAAGTAATGTCATGTATGTACACAGTGACTGCACCAGCAGCAGAATAGTGAGTGCAGCTCTGGAGTATAATACAGGATGTAACTCAGGATCAGTACAGGATAAGTAATGTCATGTATGTACACAGTGACTGCACCAGCAGCAGAATAGTGAGTGCAGCTCTGGAGTATAATACAGGATGTAACTCAGGATCAGTACAGGATAAGTAATGTCATGTATATACACAGTGACTGCACCAGCAGCAAAATAGTGAGTGCAGCTCTGGGGTATAATACAGGATGTAACTCAGGATCAGTACAGGATAAGTAATGTCATGTATGTACACAGTGACTGCACCAGCAGCAGAATAGTGAGTGCAGCTCTGGGGTATAATAAGGGATGTAACTTGGGATCAGTACAGGATAAGTAATGTCATGTATGTACACAGTGACTGCACCAGCAGCAGAATAGTGAGTGCAGCTCTGGGGTATAATACAGGATGTAACTCAGGATCAGTACAGGATAAGTAATGTCATGTATGTACACAGTGACTGCACCAGCAGCAGAATAGTGAGTGCAGCTCTGGAGTATAATACAGGATGTAACTCAGGATCAGTACAGGATAAGTAATGTCATGTATGTACACAGTGACTGCACCAGCAGCAGAATAGTGAGTGCAGCTCTGGGGTATAATACAGGATGTAACTCAGGATCAGTACAGGATAAGTAATGTCATGTATGTACACAGTGACTGCACCAGCAGCAGAATAGTGAGTGCAGCTCTGGGGTATAATACAGGATGTAACTCAGGATTAGTACAGGATAAGTAATGTCATGTATGTACACAGTGACTGCACCAGCAGCAGAATAGTGAGTGCAGCTCTGGGGTATAATACAGGATGTAACTCAGGATCAGTACAGGATAAGTAATGTCATGTATGTACACAGTGACTGCACCAGCAGCAGAATAGTGAGTGCAGCTCTGGAGTATAATACAGGATGTAACTCAGGATCAGTACAGGATAAGTAATGTCATGTATGTACACAGTGACTGCACCAGCAGCAGAATAGTGAGTGCAGCTCTGGGGTATAATACAGGATGTAACTCAGGATCAGTACAGGATAAGTAATGTCATGTATGTACACAGTGACTGCACCAGCAGCAGAATAGTGAGTGCAGCTCTGGAGTATAATACAGGATGTAACTCAGGATCAGTACAGGATAAGTAATGTCATGTATGTACACAGTGACTGCACCAGCAGCAGAATAGTGAGTGCAGCTCTGGGGTATAATACAGGATGTAACTCAGGATTAGTACAGGATAAGTAATGTCATGTATGTACACAGTGACTGCACCAGCAGCAGAATAGTGAGTGCAGCTCTGGGGTATAATACAGGATGTAACTCAGGATCAGTACAGGATAAGTAATGTCATGTATGTACACAGTGACTGCACCAGCAGCAGAATAGTGAGTGCAGCTCTGGAGTATAATACAGGATGTAACTCAGGATCAGTACAGGATAAGTAATGTCATGTATGTACACAGTGACTGCACCAGCAGCAGAATAGTGAGTGCAGCTCTGGGGTATAATACAGGATGTAACTCAGGATCAGTACAGGATAAGTAATGTCATGTATGTACACAGTGACTGCACCAGCAGCAGAATAGTGAGTGCAGCTCTGGGGTATAATACAGGATGTAACTCAGGATCAGTACAGGATAAGTAATGTCATGTATGTACACAGTGACTGCACCAGCAGCAGAATAGTGAGTGCAGCTCTGGAGTATAATACAGGATGTAACTCAGGATCAGTACAGGATAAGTAATGTCATGTATGTACACAGTGACTGCACCAGCAGCAGAATAGTGAGTGCAGCTCTGGGGTATAATACAGGATGTAACTCAGGATCAGTACAGGATAAGTAATGTCATGTATGTACACAGTGACTGCACCAGCAGCAGAATAGTGAGTGCAGCTCTGGAGTATAATACAGGATGTAACTCAGGATCAGTACAGGATAAGTAATGTCATGTATGTACACAGTGACTGCACCAGCAGCAGAATAGTGAGTGCAGCTCTGGAGTATAATACAGGATGTAACTCAGGATCAGTACAGGATAAGTAATGTCATGTATGTACACAGTGACTGCACCAGCAGCAGAATAGTGAGTGCAGCTCTGGGGTATAATACAGGATGTAACTCAGGATCAGTACAGGATAAGTAATGTCATGTATGTACACAGTGACTGCACCAGCAGCAGAATAGTGAGTGCAGCTCTGGAGTATAATACAGGATGTAACTCAGGATCAGTACAGGATAAGTAATGTCATGTATGTACACAGTGACTGCACCAGCAGCAGAATAGTGAGTGCAGCTCTGGGGTATAATACAGGATGTAACTCAGGATTAGTACAGGATAAGTAATGTCATGTATGTACACAGTGACTGCACCAGCAGCAGAATAGTGAGTGCAGCTCTGGGGTATAATACAGGATGTAACTCAGGATCAGTACAGGATAAGTAATGTCATGTATGTACACAGTGACTGCACCAGCAGCAGAATAGTGAGTGCAGCTCTGGAGTATAATACAGGATGTAACTCAGGATCAGTACAGGATAAGTAATGTCATGTATGTACACAGTGACTGCACCAGCAGCAGAATAGTGAGTGCAGCTCTGGGGTATAATACAGGATGTAACTCAGGATCAGTACAGGATAAGTAATGTCATGTATGTACACAGTGACTGCACCAGCAGCAGAATAGTGAGTGCAGCTCTGGGGTATAATACAGGATGTAACTCAGGATCAGTACAGGATAAGTAATGTCATGTATGTACACAGTGACTGCACCAGCAGCAGAATAGTGAGTGCAGCTCTGGAGTATAATACAGGATGTAACTCAGGATCAGTACAGGATAAGTAATGTCATGTATGTACACAGTGACTGCACCAGCAGCAGAATAGTGAGTGCAGCTCTGGGGTATAATACAGGATGTAACTCAGGATTAGTACAGGATAAGTAATGTCATGTATGTACACAGTGACTGCACCAGCAGCAGAATAGTGAGTGCAGCTCTGGGGTATAATACAGGATGTAACTCAGGATCAGTACAGGATAAGTAATGTCATGTATGTACACAGTGACTGCACCAGCAGCAGAATAGTGAGTGCAGCTCTGGAGTATAATACAGGATGTAACTCAGGATCAGTACAGGATAAGTAATGTCATGTATGTACACAGTGACTGCACCAGCAGCAGAATAGTGAGTGCAGCTCTGGGGTATAATACAGGATGTAACTCAGGATTAGTACAGGATAAGTAATGTCATGTATGTACACAGTGACTGCACCAGCAGCAGAATAGTGAGTGCAATCTCATTCTGCTGTGTGCTACTGAAGGGTGTGGTTGTGTGCTGCTGAGCTCCTGCACCACCTGGTGGAAGACCAATCCACCCAGGCCTGCTCTCTCCTCCCCAGGGAGGGAGTGGGTTTTCTGGGATGAGTGAACCAGGCAAATCCCGGGCTTCTGCCTCTCGGACTAGGCCGGCGGGGGGCAGGAAAAGCCAGATACCGGCCAACATGGAGGGGGTGAGAAGATCTGCCCGAACCCAAGGACGCAGCGATGTGACCTCGGCTGCCACCCCCAAGACCCAGGGAAGCCGCAAGGTCTCCGGTTCACAGAAGATCAAGGCAAGTAACATCAGCCTGAGTGCTCCTCCTGGAAAGCTGAGTGACTGTGCGGGAAAGTTGGGTGGTTCAGCTGGAAAGCTGGGTGCTCACGGAGGTGTGCAAAAAGCATGGGGACATCTAAAGGCCCGGGAGTCTGCTTCCATCTATGGCTCCCGGATTGCTGAGCACCTCCGTGAGTACGAGGAAGCTGGCAAGGCGCTGAATAGGCTCCAGGAGGAGATACGTGAGACCTTGGCCCTAGCGGGGGTGGCTACACAGAAGAAAAAGTCTGATCTTCTTAACACCATTGACAGACTTAAAGCCGAGGTCACCGCTCTGCAGGAAAAACGACGGTTGATCCGGGAGCACAGCGGTCCGTTCAGGGAAAAGTTGGAGAACGACGCAAGATTTGATGACATGCGCCAGGAGCAGCTGAGAAAGCTGAAGGGGCTTCAGACCCAGGCGGATGAAGGCGATGGCGATGATGAGGAGGATGAGGAAGACCTGCCGTGTCCGTCTGGTGGCCTGCACCAACACCAGCAGGCCTCGCACGACAGGCTGCCTGCAGAGCAAGCGCCATTACCATCAGGCTGCGGCTCTGCCAACCTGGAGGAGGAAAGTGATGACAGCGGCCAGGGGGGGGCGCTAATGGCTCAGATCCGTCAGCTTGAGTCCCCAGTTCACCTCCAGAACTTCTCCTTCGGCGATGATATGCCAGATGATGACCTAAAGAGAAAGAAGAGAGCCAGGAAGATCAAGGCGTCTCAGGAGGTGAATCTGGTGTTTCGTCCCCTCCCTGTTCCCTCCGGGCAGGCAGCAGTGCCAGCCTGTCGTGTAGGCCCCGTTACCCAGCCCAGCACGAATCCTGCAGTGGACTCGGTGCCAGGGTGCGGGGAGATTGCAAAGCCACGTTCCATCATGGCGCAGAGCACCAGCCTTGTTTGCAGTAGCAAGGATGGTGCAGGGAAGGCATCGGCCGAAAGGCCGGACAGTGAGGGCGATCCAGCAGGTCCTGGTACTGTGCGCTGCCCCCCAGTGGGAGGGGGGGGTGGCCCGGTGCCAGGGGCAGTGGCGGTGGCTCCTGTGGCCCCTAGCGCTGTGGCTGCATCTAGCTCCGGTGGGCAGCGGCAGTGTGATGGGGCTGCTGGGGCTTGTGGTGCGGCGCCTCCCAAGCGTCCTGTGCAGCCTGTGGGAAAGGGCGCAGGAAAAGTTTTATTTTGTATCGGTGCATCTGACCCTGGAGATGACCATAAGAGACTGTCCGGAGTCAATAAGGACAAGCGGCCTCTTTCATCCAGCGAGCAGCGATGCTCAAACCTTAGAAAAACTGTGGGACAACAAGGGGTTAATGCCAATGAGGCAGAGGGCACAAGTAAGATCGGGGTTGGAGCTGCCTCTTCTCAGGCTGTATCAGCTATGGAGGTGGCTCTACCCCCAGTGCCCAGTGACGCCGAGGCAACCCCAGGTCCTCCTGGCCCAGCTGGTGTGAGTGATGCAAGGAAGCGAGGCAGTGATGCAAGGAAGCGAGGCAGTAATGTACATAGTGTGGTGAATGTGGGGGTTGTGAATGGTGCTGAGGGGGGTGATCCTGTTGTGCGTGCTGGACCTTCTGCACCCCCAGTGGTGGCCGCTCCTATAAGGAGCTATGCGAGTGTCACCGCTGGGGCAAGTGGGGTTAACTCCTTGTCTCCTGACTCTGGGAATAGCGTTTTGCAAAGGCGTCTTCTGGAGGCTCTCAGGAGAGGGGAAAAGTCAATCACTGTAGAGGGGAGAGAGGTTGATCTGTCCTTCTGGACAGACAGGCATGGCCTGGCAGCCTTCCAAGAGAAAAGGGGGGGAGAGACTGTATGGTCTTTACCCACAACCGGGCCCGGAGCTGCCCGTAGGAATGTGGTTCGTCTTCGCTGGAGGGGCAGTGACGCATGCCCACCCAGGTCAAGGGTGGTGGAGCTCCTCCTGAAGATGAACTTCAGGGCTAGTGACATCTTTGCCCTGATACATCCTTATGGTACTCCGGAGTTCGATGTCAGCTTTGTTCGGCCGGAGGGCTTAGAGCTCTTCTGGTCGAATTATGAGCTGGCAAAGAACGAGCCCGCATGGCGAGACTTTGCTGTGCAAGCAGTGTCTCGCCAAAACACAGTCAAGAAGGTGACCGTTTTGACCCGTAACGAGTCACTTTCTTGCATGGACATCATGACTTGGCTGAGTCGTTATGGCGAAGTAGTTCAGGTACCTCAGAAAAACCGCGATGAATTTGGCATTTGGTCTGGGGCCTGGACCTTCATGATGAAGTTGAAGTGTTCAGGCGGCACAGTCGCCCACATTCCTTCTTCAGCCTTTCTTGGGCGGGACAGAATCCTGATTTTCTACCAGGGGCAGCCGAAGGTCTGTCACAGGTGCGGTGACCCCACACACTTTAGCGCCAGCTGCCAAGTGCAGAAGTGCGCTTTGTGTGGTGGGCTAGGTCATCTCGCTGCATTCTGTAAGGACATTAGGTGTAACCTGTGTGGTGAGCTCGGTCACCCTTTCAGCCGTTGTCCTCGCTCCTTTGCCAATGCGGTTGTGACCCCAGTGGAGGAGAGCCATGAGGTTGCTTCTGCTGGGGAGGGTACCAGCAGAGGTGGAGGAGCTGAGGGGCCTGTGAAGAAAAGTAAGAATAAGTCACCTTCTCAGTTGAGGCGGCTTGAAGCCAGACAAAAAGGGAGAGAACTGGGGAAGCCTCAGGTTCCTGGGGTGACCCTTGGTCCTTCCTCAGAGGCTGGTCATGCTACTGAGGCCCTGAGGGATGATGAGTTGGATGAGGAGGTCAGGAGGATGGAGCGCGAGAAAGGTGCCATGTCCTCCACGTCCTCCCATTATGAGAGTATGGATGAGGATAACAGGATTTGGCTAGAAAATAAGCGCAAGCAGAAAAAGAAAAAGCGCGGCGTATCTAAGGTACCTAAGGAAGGGAAAACTTCCTCCCCTCTGGTTGAGCTTTCCAACCAGTTCCTCACCCTCGATGAGATCGCCTCCTCGGAAGGAGAGGCTGAGGGTGGGGTTCTGGAGGTGGCGGCGGAGCAGCCTGCAGGGGGCGCCGAGTCTCTATCCTCTGGGGAAGCCGGGTCCTCAGAGTGGGAGACTGACTCAGAGTCAGGAGACAAGGACGAAGGAGAGGGTGGTCCGGGTGGGTCCTTGGGGGCCAGTAATAACATGGACACCTCGATTTCGTTAAAGAGAAGTTGCCCCAATTCTGAAGGGAAAAGGGAAAAGGGATCATCCTCAGAGGAGAGTAGAGGGAAGGGAGGTAGTAAGAAAAAAGCCGTCTAACTCAATCACTCATGATGGCGGCACCCACTCCGTTGACACTGGCGTCCATTAATGTCGCCAGCATTAAGTCTGATGCGGCTAGATTTGCGGCCTTTGATTTTCTCGGCCGTGTTGAAGCCGACATTTTATTTTTGCAGGAGACCAGGCTGCCAGATTTGGCGGCCGTGTTTAAAGCTAAGAGGGAATGGAGACACGGGCCTTCCTATTGGTCTCTTGCGGCCGAGCCGTATAGCGGAGTGGCGGTCCTTTTTACCGCACCGGTAGAATGCCGACGAGTTATTGAGTTAGAAATGGGGAGGTGCCTGATCCTGGATGTCCTCATGAAGGGACAAGAACTTCGTCTTATTAACATCTATGGTCCCCAGTCCAAGTGGGACAGGAAGTGTCTCTTTATGAGGATCAAGCCCTACCTTTTTACAAGTCGGCAGGTGGTCTTTGGAGGGGACTTCAATGCTGTCACGAGGTCCCAAGATAGGGGAGGTTCCAGAGACAAGCTGACTTATGATAGCGTCGCTCTTAATAGCATAGCCAGTGAAGCTCGCCTGGTGGATGTCCACATCCGGCACACCCCAGGCCACGCGGGGTTCACCTATTATAGGGGTAGCTGCAGGTCTAGAATAGACAGGTTTTATTTAAAGGAGGAAGCCATCTCTTCAGCAGTGTCCGTTGTTGAGGTGGAGTTCTCCGACCACTGTTTAATTTTGTTTTCTCTGAATGTTACAGAGACCCCCCGGATGGGAAGAGGCTACTGGAAGCTCAATTCGTCTCTCCTGGAAGAAGCAGAGATCAGACAATCCTTTGAGGACTTTCTTCAGAGCCAGGTACCATTGCTGGGCCTTTGTAGCAGTAAGTCAGAGTGGTGGGAGATGCTCAAGAAAAGGGTGGCGAGATTCTTCCGGCAGCTCTCGAGCCTCAGGAGCCTGGACAGGTACCGCCTGTATCAGGGCCTGAGGAGGAAACTCGAGCATCTCGTCTCGACTGGAGGTAGTCGTGAGGACATCTCCAGAGTGAAATCCTTGCTGAAGAGGTGTCAGTACGATAGACACGCATCTTTGGTTTTTGAGAGGGATTACGGGAAATACCGCTCGCCCGACCCTTACAGAAACTGCAAGATGTCAGTGAATGGTAAAGTTGTCACAGGACTGGTTGACAGTACGGGATCCCTGAAAAGGTCCAGATCAGGGATTCTGGAGGTCGTCAGATCCTTCTACTCGCACCTCTTGGGCAGGAAGGATCTAGATCGGGATGTGATGTCGGCTTTCCTGGCTGAAACTGTCCCTGAGCCAGGAGTAGACCCCTCTCTTGATGTTTTGACAGAGATGATTAGGGAAGAGGAAGTCAGCCGGGCGATTGAAGGGCTCGCCCTCAAGAAATCGCCGGGTCCGGATGGCTTAACATCCGAGTTTTATAAGACCTTTAAGGACGCCTTGGTTCCCCTCTTGACTGAGGTATTCAATGAGTGTCTTTCCTCGGGCGCTCTGCCGAAGTCAATGAGGAGGTCTGCCCTGATCATCCTGTCAAAGGGTAAGGACCGATCTCGTATTGAGAACTGGCGTCCCATAGCGCTTCTCAATACGGACAGAAAGGTTTTGGCAAAGGTGCTGTTTAATCGGCTGGTGCAGTTTGCACCCCGGCTCCTTTCGGGGACCCAGCACTGCTCTGTTCCAGGCCGCAGTACATTTAGTGCTGTGCTTTGTGTCCGGGAGGCAGTGGAGCAGGGCAGGGCTGGTAACTGGAAGGGGTACTTGCTGTCCTTGGATCAGGCAAAAGCGTTTGATCGGGTTAACCACGAGTACCTCTGGTCTGTCCTTCTGAGGTATGGCCTGCCGGGTGGGTTTGTCAATTGGCTGAAAGTTTTGTACGCAGGGGCAGAGAGTTTCCCGCTTGTGAACGGTTGGATTGGCCGCTCTTTTGAGGTTGGGTCTGGTGTTCGCCAGGGTTGTCCTCTGAGCCCACTACTGTACGTGTTCGCGATTGACCCATTCCTTAGGAGGGTTGATCGTGGGCCGTTGGTGGGAGTCGGGATGGACCGGGCAGCACCGGAAGCCACTCTAAGGGTGGTAGCGTATGCCGATGACGTCACTGTTTTTGTGTCCTCGAGAGGGGAGGCGCAATGGGTGATGTCAGAAGTTGACCGCTACTCAGAGGCTTCTGGGTCCAAGATCAACCGGGATAAGTGTGAGAGTCTCTGGCTGGGAGAGGGAGGTCCAGGCTTTGATCTCCCGGACACTCTTCCAGGGCCCCAAGACTCTGCCAATGTTCTCGGCATCGAATTTGGCCAGGGGGATTACCCCATGCAAAACTGGGACGGCAGGCTTAAGATCGCCGCTCAGAGGGTGGACCAGTGGAAGGGTTGGTCTTTGACCCTCAGAGAAAGGGTTAATCTGATCAAAACTTACCTGCTCCCATTGCTGATATATCTGGGCAGTGTGTGCATGTTGCCAGAACCCCTCTGGACTCGGGTCTACAGTCTGTTCTTCCAGCTGTTATGGGGGAATAGGCTGAACCTTATCAAGAGGGAGGTTACTTACCGCACGAGGAGACAAGGAGGGTTGTGTATGGTCAACCCTGTGGTGTTCCTAGTGAATACCTTTCTTAAGATCAATGTTGCAAACCTCTGGAAAGAGAGGGCTCCTCCGTGGGTATACTCCTGCAGGGGATGGTTTCGGCCTTTCTTCCAGGAATGGGAGACAGGAGGGCGAGTGAAGGATCTCCGTACACCGCATGGGCATCTTCCGGCTTACGCTACCCCGGTTCTGAAGGTGATTCGCCGGTGGGGTCTGGGAATGTGGGAGATCAGGACCATGTCGAGGAAACTCCTTGACAAGAGGGTTCTGTTGACCCATTTCCAGAAGCCTCTGGCCCTCAGGGATTGCCCAAGTCGGGATCTGGGGGTGGGTTTGAGTTTATTGAATTCTATCCGGATCCCCTTGAAGTTTTGGGACTTGGCTTGGCGCTGCTTCCATGGAAAGCTGTGTGTGAGGGACAATCTGAAGTGTAGGAGCTCTGAGGAAAGGGGTTGTCCCCGGGAGGAGTGCGGTGGCCTGCTGGAGTGCATGGACCACTTCCTGCTTCAGTGCCCCTTTAACACAGAGGTGTACAACCGGGTGGGCGCTTCCATCCATTGGCCCGGGTTGGCCGGTCTCTCCTATGCGGAGTGGGCCTATGGAGCATTCAGAGGCCTGGGTGGCCGGGACCGCTGCACGTTATTCCTAGTTAGTCTAGTGGTCAGGTACCACACGTGGAACGCACGGTGTTTAGTGTCGACGCAGCGTAAAATCCTCCCGGTGGATGAGGTGGTTAGGAACATTCTGGGTGACCTGGTGAAGGTGCGCTCTCTGGAGTATGAGAGGCTGGGCACGGGGAGGGCCTCTCTCCTTTGGAGGGGGTTCTCCTTTAGTGTCCCTTAGTCTGTCATCTCCGCTCCTGGTGTTGGGCTGAAGCTGACACTGTAGATTTTTGTTTTGTATCTGAGGTTATAGTGATGTAGGGCTTGCAGGCGCCGAACCTGGGCTTTATGTGGTTTTGATATATGTTGGTATGTTTAATGTGTTTGTATCTTGTGTTATATGTAGTTATAGTTCTTGTGTGTATATAGGTTGGTTGGTTTTGGGGTGTTGGTGTTAGGGTGTTAGGTTGGGAGGGGGGTGGACGGGACTTGGACTATACGATCCTGGGCACTGGTCTGGACTATATAGCGTGAACTTTGGACGTTAGACCAGTGTCTGGGGGGGGGGAGGGTGATGGGCGTGGGATTTAGTTAGTTATATTTATTGTTATTTAATGTTAATGTTATTTCCGTTATATTCATTGTTATTTCTGTGTTTATTTATTGTTTATTTATTTATGTGTATTTTGCTGTGTATTTCGATATAAAAAAAAAAAAAAAAAAAAAAAATTTAGGTGGTGGGACTGGGTGAAGGTTTTGTTTGTTTTCATGCTGAGTGTGTGGTGTGTGTGTGGCTGGGCCAGGAGGTTTTGTAAGTTTATTTTCGTTTATATTTGTTCTTTTGTAATTCTTTTGCCAGAAGTTATGGCTTCATTTATGTTTATTATTGTTATGTTTTTCACTTTTATATAAAATAAAAGATTTACAGGATGTAACTCAGGATCAGTACAGGATAAGTAATGTCATGTATGTACAGTGACTGCACCAGCAGCAGAATAGTGATTACAGCTCTGGGGTATAATACAGGATGTAACTCAGGATCAGTACAGGATAAGTAATGTCATGTATGTACACAGTGACTGCACCAGCAGCAGAATAGTGAGTGCAGCTCTGGAGTATAATATAGGATGTAACTCAGGATCAGTACAGGATAATTAATTTCATGTATGTACACAGTGACTACACCAGCAGCAGAATAGTGAGTGCAGCTCTGGGGTATAATACAGGATGTAACTCAGGATCAGTACAGGATAAGTAATGTCATGTATGTACACAGTGACTGCACCAGCAGCAGAATAGTGAGTGCAGCTCTGGGGTATAATACAGGATGTAACTCAGGATCAGTACAGGATAAGTAATGTCATGTATGTACACAGTGACTGCACCAGCAGCAGAGTAGTGAGTGCAGCTCTGGGGTATAATACAGGATGTAACTCAGGATCAGTACAGGATAAGTAATGTCATGTATGTAGAGTGACTGCACCAGCAGCAGAATAGTGAGTGCAGCTCTGGGGTATAATACAGGATGTAACTCAGGATCAGTACAGGATAAGTAATGTCATGTATGTACACAGTGACTGCACCAGCAGCAGAATAGTGAGTGCAGCTCTGGAGTATAATACAGGATGTAACTCAGGATCAGTACAGGATAAGTAATGTCATGTATGTACACAGTGACTGCACCAGCAGAATAGTGAGTGCAGCACTGGAGTATAATACAGGATGTAACTCAGGATCAGTACAGGATAAGTAATGTCATGTAAGTACACAGTGACTGCACCAGCAGCAGAATAGTGAGTGCAGCTCTGGAGTATAATACAGGATGTAACTCAGGATCAGTACAGGATAAGTAATGTCATGTATGTACAGTGACTGCACCAGCAGCAGAATAGTGAGTGCAGCTCTGGAGTATAATACAGGATGTAACTCAGGATCAGTACAGGATAAGTAATGTCATGTATGTACAGTGACTGCACCAGCAGCAGAATAGTGAGTGCAGCTCTGGGGTATAATACAGGATGTAACTCAGGATCAGTACAGGATAAGTAATGTCATGTATGTACACAGTGACTGCACCAGCAGCAGAATAGTGAGTGCAGCTCTGGGGAATAATACAGGATGTAACTCAGGATCAGTACAGGATAAGTAATGTCATGTATGTACACAGTGACTGCACCAGCAGCAGAATAGTGAGTGCAGCTCTGGGGTATAATACAGGATAAGT
>NW_027285770.1:0-2500 GCF_040894005.1 Engystomops pustulosus | reverse complement strand
ATACAGATAACACAGGATCCACGGTTCACTATTGGTAATAGTCAGGGCTGAGCCTTTTCCCCTCCCTATACAATAACAACTCTGCCTCCCAATAGCCTGACACATTCTGTCCTATTGAGATCACTTTTTGGCAGTTATCTTATTACCATCACAGGCAGAATTACAATGACAGATAACACAGGATCCACGGTTCAGTATGGGTAATAGTCAGGGCTGAGCCTTTTCCCCTCCTTATACAATAACAACTCTGCCTCCCAATAGCCTGACACTTCCTGTCCTATTGAGATCACTTTTTGGCAGTTATCTTATTACCCTCACAGGCAGAATTACAGTGATAGATAACACAGGATCCACAGTTCTGTATTGGTAATGGTCAGAGCCTTTTCCCCTCTCAATACAATAACAACTCTACCTCCCAATAGCCTGACACTTCCTGTTCTATTGAGATCACTTCTCAGCAGTTATCTCATTACCATCACAGGCGGGATTACAGTGACAGATAACACAGGATCCACAGTTCTGTATTGGTAATGGGCTGAGTCTTTTCCCCCTGACTTTACAATTACAACTCTGCCTCCCAATAGCCTGACACTTCCTGTTCTATTGAGATCACTTCTCAGCAGTTATCTCATTACCATCACAGGCAGGATTACAATGACAGATAACACAGGATCCACAGTTCTGTATGGGTAATAGTCAGGGCTGAGCCTTTCCCCCTCCCTATACAATAACAACTCTGCCTCCCAATAGTCTGACACTTCCTGTTCTATTGAGATCACTTTTTGACAGTTATCTTATTACCATCACAGGCAGGATTACAGTGATAGATAACACAGGATCCACAGTTCTGTATTGGTAATGGGCTGAGTCTTTTCCCCCTCCCTATACAATAACAACTCTGCCTCACAATAGGCTGACTCTTCCTGTTCTATAAAGATCACTTTGCAGCAGTTATCTCATTATCATCACAGGCAGAATTACAATGACAGATAACGCAGAATCCACCACAGGTGATATTCAGAGCTCAACTCCCTCTGCATAGGTCACAGAGCATGCCCACAACAAATCTTGTTGTGGGCATGCCTTTATATTCCTATGATACCAATCCTGCACTCACCCTGAAATTTCTGATGCAGCGTCAAAATGCAGTCGCAATACACCTGGACCAATATGAGGGCGGTGTGAGAGTCATTCTCCAGCCAGGGGTAGCAGCGCTGGTTACTGTGGGAAGAGCCAAAAAGATGCTGAATGTACAATCTCTCTGTGTTTTGGACAATCGCTCTCCAATTTGTTACTACCCGTGGCCTAGAAGACACAAACCGTGTGAAAGTCACGTGTCGTACCTGCCATCGCCTTTATCCAGGACCATTATCCACGGCTTGAAGAGCTCAGTGACCACTGAATGCAGAGATTTTAACACTAAAGAAAAGGGTTAAAAAGAAAAGAAAGTTTTGTTGATTTCATGTGATCACAGTAAGATTATTATTACTGTAGTTAGTGGACAACCCCTTTAAGACAACCCCTTTTACTATAGGATGATTACCGGCCTGGACTGTAGGACTCCCCATAGGTTCTTGTTTGATATTGTGGACCTCGTGATCGATGTGACTTTTCACCAGATATTCCAGGAAGGTCTTCACCTCGGGGATGTACGGACTCCACTTCGACAGTAACCCGAAACTCTGAAAGTCCGGCTTAGAGAGACGCAGCTTGCCGAAAAAGTCTGAGAGCCACTTAATAGTCTCCAGGACCTACAGAGAGACAGAGAGGACGATTGTGGACAACAGAACTCCTAAAACTCCTGTGTGTGGGGGCCAGAGGTGTCTGGAGGAGGTGCAGGCCCAGCTATATCCTGTAAACACATGCATGCTCAGCACACACTAGGGGACATCTGGGAGAATAGTGGTCATGTCCTCACTGTAAACACATGCATGCTCAGCACGTGCAGGGGGAAGTCAGGCAGGATAGTGGTCATGTCCTCACTGTAAACACATGCATGCTCTGCACATACAAGGGGACTATGTGAGAATAGAGTGATGTCAGAAGCATGTGACTGATCATGTGTCCTGCATCACTTCCAGCATGGTGTGTGTCTTATAGTCTGAAAATTTGGTATATATGAAATGATGATGATGATAGTGCAGCTTGTGCGCAGTCATCTGGCCATTCAGCATGTTACAGGACCCCTTGTATGAATATCTGAAAACCATCGGTTCTCTACCTGCTCTGCTGACAACATCATTTTGTTAGTGCAGTTTGGGTATATGAGGGGGTCTTTGGACTCCAGTTTGATGGTGTCTGGCAGAAGTCTCGGGGTGTAGCATCCCACAGCCTTTAGGGATGTTTTCCAGCATTCTGGGCTCAGCAGCTGCTCCGAGGAACCTGTAAGAAGCAGGAAATCATCTCATGTGATAGAAGCTGGGATATTGTCAGAATGTGCCACATAATGTGCCATGTAATGTGCCACGTAATGTGCCACGTAATGTGCTGTGTTCTGCGC
>NW_027285769.1:0-26139 GCF_040894005.1 Engystomops pustulosus | reverse complement strand
CTTTAGAATCAAAACTGCTTACGGCTCCGTTCACACAATGCATTTGCATTGTGTTTTGAATTGCATTGGGCAAAATACTTCATCACATGTAAATACATTTTATTAGTAGCAGCATGTGTGTGACATAGTTAATCATCACTATTAAAGGGGTTGTCCCATCTACAGAATGGCATCTGCCATGAGGCAAGAGGAAATCTCGCGTCAGGCGTCAGAATGCGCAGCCCATTAAGGAGCGGCAAAATTTGCTGCTTTAAAGTGGACGAATGGCCGTTGCCTCTCAAAACCCCCAACAGATAAATAAATTGCACCTGGAGCCGTGGCTGACAGAAAAGCCGTGAGAAGACAGGAGCCGAGCGCCGTGGGAGCACCCTGCCATGAGGTGAGCATAGGTTTTATTATTTTTCATGTACACTTATAAATTAAAGGTGGCTCTCTATTTATTTCTAAGGGGTCCTATGCTAATATAGGGAAATTATAGGGATGTTATACTGGGGGTGGGGGTGTATGTATTTATATGGGACCAGATTCTTATTTTCCTTGGGGGCTATATATACTTATATGGGTCTGGATACTGTTTATACTGGGGGCCTATATACATTTATATGGACCCAGATATGGTTTATACTGACAGGGGTGGTATGTATATAGGGTACAACAGATTATTTTGCACCAAATGTTGGGGGGGGGGTCTGTATTAATAAATGAGGGGTGTTGTATATTGATTGGTGTAGTGTGCATGCTATAATTCCAGTAGAATTTATATATATATATATATATATATATATATAGAAGGGATTTTTTTATTTGTGGGGGAGAGTAAGGTCAGTTGTGTTTTGAGGGGTATATATTATTTAGGAGCGCAGTGTTGTTAACCAGGAGACTTTATGTAAGTTACTGTGGTATTTTTAGGGACGGCGGGTGGAGATGTGCTGCACGGAGCTGAAGATATCTGGCCGTGAATTCAGCATTGATACATCAATGCTGATACTAATGGAAGAGATTGTCATCTATAAGTTACTAGATGCTAGTAATGACTCTCAAAACTTGTAGCCAGTCACACAGTGTCAGTGAGCTGTCTGTGGGGATGTTAATTGTTAGTGAAGTTTTCAGCATTTACTGAATAGGGAGCGGGCAATGGAATAGGAATATGGGGGGGGATGCAGCATTTTAATATTCGCCTCAGGCAGAACTATGCAAGAATTGGCCATGCCCATCTAGCAAATACGGCGATCAGCAATCTCTGTCAACTCCATAGAGATACAATACAATACAGTACAACTTTATTGATCCCCTGGGGGGAAATTATTTTGTACATAGTGTTCCGGCGATTGTTACACAGTTAGAGACAGGTTTAACAAAACAAATACATTAATACTCATAGAGGCGCATTCTCACATGTTGCTACTTCCGTGGTTGCATAAAAACAGTTCCAGGACATTACAATACAGGCAGTCCCCTACTTAAGGACACCCGACTTACAGACAACCCATAGTTACAGACAGACCCCTCTAACCTCTGGTGAAGCTCTCTGGATGTTACTATAGTCCAGGCTGCACTGATCATCTGTAATATGCCTGTAATGAAGCTTTATTGATAATCCCTGGTCCCATTACAGCAAAAAATGTTTAAACTCCAATTGTCACTGGGGACAAAAATTGTTTTTGTCTGGATCTACAATTATAACATATACAGTTTCGATTTACATAAAAATTTCAACTTAAGAACAAACCTCCGGACCCTATCTTGTACGTAACCCGGGGACTGCCTGTACAGCACAATACAGGTTACATGATCCCATTACATTACATATGGATGAGCAATTATGGTACAAAAATATACCAGTCACAATAATACATAGACACAGACTAGGCAGACATGTGTAGGGGATACTACACAAGGGGTGCCGGTGCGGTGCTGACAATGTTATGGTGAACTAGTGGTGTACTGCTGGCATTAGTTTGGCAGAAGACATACTGCCCGTAGCTCCACTGTTGCCAAGTAGCAGCACTCAAGCTGCCTGGCTGTGGCTGCTACTGGAGCCATGGTGTAGCATCCTCCTGACTTGCTGTTCGGCTCTGGTTGTGATCACTTACAATTCAGGTGCTGCAATGAAGCTGCTACTGTTGCCCTTTGCTGCCAGGATCCGGTTCCGGCTCTCTGTTGCACTTAGAAAAGTTGCACTGGGTAAGACCATGGTCAGGTATGACATGTAGTCTCCAATTTATACACCATGACAAATTAGTTACAACTATCAGGTGTTAATCAAGAGGGTGGAGAGACAGAGAAAGGGAAAGGAGTCAGGAAAACTCCAGGGAGAACAGGGAAACAGATATGAATTTACATATACCAATAACCAAGGGTGCAAAGAAAGACAAGAGGTGCTGGGACTTCTGGTGCCAAATTAAACCTGTGGATGAGAGTGATGGTGAGATCAGGTGAAAGTGATATTGAAGATGATGATGATGGAATGTAAAACCCTATTCGGTACTCTTAAATAGTTCCCCTTAGTAAAGTTGCACTGGGTAAGCCAGAAGAACTTGGCAGCCTGTGCCTGTGCGATCAGCTGCTCCAGTTATCTCGGTGAGCAACAGGGGATACAATGTACGCCTGTTCTCATGATCCATGGGGGTCCCATCACTGTGACCCTCACCAATTAGCAAATTAGGCCCTATCCGACAACCCCTTTAATGTTAAAAGACAAAACAAATGTTGCTACTTACATAACACATATGCATCTGACCACTTTTTCCAAATGCATTTGAATTGCAAACACATCATCAGAATGCGGTCTCTGGCTGTGTTCACACTCGGCACTTGAATTACATTTACAAAGACAATTCTAGCACAGTGTGGTGGAGTTTCTCCAGATCACATCTGTATAACAGTGAAAGACTTGCAATCAGGTATGTGTTTTGTGTACATGCAATGGGGAGACCCTCGGCCAACTACACATAGTCCTACTAAACCTAAGCTACTGACCGACTAATATATACAGTGCCCTCCATAATTAAAGGAGTTGTCTAAGTTGTGTGTGTGGGGGGGGGGGGGACCAAACAGAAGATTGTTGCAGTAATCCAAGAGTGAGATAAGGCATGGACTAGTAATTTTGTATACTCTAGAGCAGTGTTCCCCAACCACCGGTCCGCCGCCCAAGACCGGGCCTTGGAACACCTGGTACTGGGCCGCGCCTGACCCCTGTAAAACAAAACAAAAAAAACACCAAATAATGCACTGCTCTATTGACGTCAAGCGTCATGATGTCATAGCATCATGCTATTAGTGAAGGGAAGGTAAAGAAGACTGTTGCAGGGGAATGAGGAAGGTAAGTATTTTTGTTTTTGACAGAGTTCGGCTGGGAAAGGGGAATTTGGAAGCATATGGTGAGGGAAGCAAAGGAAAGGAGACATGAAGGGAAGACATAATGCAGTAAAGGGGACATGGGAGGGGAGCATGCTACAGGAAAAAGGACAATACAAGTTGGGGTGCTTCTTCAGGAAATGGAACAATGTAAGCTAAGCACACAGGGAGTTATGGTGGAGCATTCAAATATACATTTTTAGCTATGAAACTATGACACCAGACCGCAACCCCCCACCGAACTGGTCCCTGGAGAAAATGTATGTTTACAGCTGGTCCCTGGGCAGAAAAAGGTTGGGGATCACTGCTCTAGAGTGACGAAGGGTCAAAAGAGAGAGATGTTCTTGAGATGGAGGTGGCAGGTTGTAGGAAGGGCCTATATGTGAAGCTTAAATGTGGCTCCAAGGCAATGGACTTTAGGGACCAGGGATATTGTGGAGCCATGAATTGTGATGGTTAGGTCTGGTGGGAGGGATGTGTTAGGTGGAGGAAAGATAATGGGGCACATTTACTGAATTGCCCCCGGGTTTTTGTTGTGGACGGGGGAGCGTGGATTTTTGACAAACCACGGAATTTAAAAGCAAAATTGTGTCGTAAGATCAGCACTCACATCCACCGGGAAGAAGAAGGTGAACTCCGGCGGACCTCAGCGAGGGAAACAACACACGCAGGAAATTGGACGCACGATCTTAGTGAATCGCGGCAGACCCGACCCGAATCCTCATCGGACAACGCACGGCGGGGATCGCGATGGGACAGGTAAGTAAATGTGCCCCAATGATTTCTGTTTTGTCCATGTTAAGTTTTAGAAAACGGGAAGAGAAAAAGGAGGATATGACTGATAGACACCCGGAAATTCTGGCTATCCATGTTACTCTGCATCTCAACATTACATACATGTCATGCTGCACCCCCACATTACATCCATGTAACCCGGCACCCCACATTACATCCATGCCCCCTGCACCCCATATTACATCCATGTCACCCTTAACCCCCACATTACATCCATATCATGCTGCACCCCAACATTACATCCATGTCACGGTGCACCCCCACGTTAAATCAATGTCACGCTGCACCCCACATTACATCCATGTCTCCCTGCACCCCACATTACATCCATGTCACCCTGCACCCCACATTACATCCATGTCACCCTGCACCTCACATTACATCCTTGTCACGCTGCACCCCTACATTACATCCATGTCACGCTGCCCCCACATTACATCCATGTCATGCTGCACCACACATTAAATCCATGTCACCCTGCACCCCACATTACATCCATGTCACCCTGAACCCCAACATTACATCCATGTCACGCTGCACCCCAACATTACATCCATGTCATGCTGCACCCCAACATTACATCCATGTCACCCTGCACCTCGCATTACATCCTTGTCACGCTGCAGCCCCACATTACATCCATGTCACGCTGCACCCCACAATACATCCATGTCACGCTGCACCCCACATTACATCCATGTCACCCTGCACCTCACATTACATCCTTGTCACGCTGCAGCCCCACATTACATCCATGTCACGCTGCACCCCACAATACATCCATGTCACGCTGCACCCCACATTACATCCATGTCACCCTGCACCCCCACATTACATCCATGTAACCCTGCACCCCCACATTACATCCATGTCACCCTGCACCCCCACATTACATCCACAGTAAGATTCTTCTAAAATAGATTTTATTATACTCACAAAACAGAAATTAAAAAATTCTGGCTTTGCAGGTAGTCACATGCACAGTTCTCCCGCCTGACTTGAGTTTTGCCTTATTCGGCTTCTTCTGGGGCATGTGCACATAGGGGCACATTTACTAAGGCCTTTGCGCCACACTTTTGTCAGACCTTGCATGTTCTTCATGGCTAAAACGGCTTGCATAGGTATTTAAGAAGTGTCTGTGCTGCTATTGTGTCACACTCAACCCTTTTGTGGGGCAGCTGCGCTGGCTTCCATGCGACACAATTTAGGGGGCATTGTGGCGCTCAATCAAACCAATCACCGTATTTAACATGCAAATTGTGTTGCACGCCCTATCTTAAAGATGCACCACAAACAAGATGGTGAACTCTGTTGTGCTAGTGGGGGAAGTGACAGATTCATGATTCTGGCGCACCCAGCATTATACACGGGAAGAGCACTTTTAGTGCAACCGCTGACTTTCCAAGTTAATGTGGCTATATACTGATTATATCATTTCCTTTTTGATAAGTTTTTTATGTGTGGAATGATGTAGAGTATAAAAGAGATTATGTGCGGAGGAGTGTACATAACCCGGAAGAAGCCAAATAAGGCTAAAGCTAAGTCGGGCAGGGTGCATGTGACTCCCTGCAAAGCCGATTTTATGCAGATTTTATGGATTTTTCAAGGCCTTTTTAATTGCTTGTTTTGTGAGCATAATAAAATGCTACAGTCTAGAAGATCTTACTGTATTGCACTATTGTGACTTTGTTCCCTGACAATGTGGACCATCCGACTAGCAGGTCTCTTTGATAAGATTTGTGTTCCTGGAGACACCTTTTGTTGGAGCATAATAGTTAGAACCTAGGAAGTTACTGGCGGTTGGCATTCACATTTACTGCAGTCACGTTACTTTCAAGGTACTGTGTTTGGGATATTTGGTTTCCATCTTTCGGATAAACGTTGGCAGTGGAATTGACAAACCTATTTTAGTTTTTAAACTATATGCGTGGACTGGCAAATGGCATATTTTCCTATCTAGCTCAGTTTTTCCTGTGTGTAATCTGTCTTTTCTGTTGGCTATTATTGTGAATGATTTGAGATCTGCATTTCACAAGAATCATATATTTATCCCTCTCATGTACTCCCCTTTATTCAGTGAGTCCCCCTTATGTTCTCCTTCCCTCCTCTTTCAGTTACCCCCCCCCCCCAAAAAAAAAAAAAACAGTGTCTTTCTCTTTTCCCTCACCTGGCCCAGTAGCCAAGATACTGCCCCTCTTCATCCAGCAGGGGGTGACGCCCGAGGCAATTTTCTCAAGTCGCCTTATGGTGACGCCCCTGTGCATAGCGCATAGTAGTGGTACATGGTACATGCGTAGGCGAACTAATAAGAGAACCACGCATGTGCTCATATTTCCAGAGGATTCTGTGATGTCGAACTGAGGGGCAGAGTGAAGGGGTGGTATTCTGATGCTGAGGGAGCTTAGATAACTAAATGACCCCCTTTCTCCCTTATCTTTATTTCTGCTAAGCCAGAGGAGGATTAAAAGTTGCCCCATATAGAGCAGTCAATCTAGAAGAAGTTGGACACCGGTACAGTAATGAATTAGGTTTATGGGGCTGTTCTGAGGTGACAGGTTCCCTTTAAACAGTTTCTGTAAATCGTCTTTCCTTCTCGTACTTCACTAACAACATGGAAGTAGAGGAACCTGATGACATTTTAAATTGTATTAAAATGTTGCTCTTGAAATCAACCCCTTCAGGTCCAGGGGCAGGAAGTAAAACACAATTGGACCCTGAACTTCATCATAGTATCATAGTATCATAGTTTATATTTGAAAAAAGAAACTTGTCCATCAAGTTCAACCAAGGAAGGGAAGGGGTTGCGTGAAGAAGGGATTTAGGGGAAACAATTCTATATAACATAGCCATCAATGTTATTTAGGTGTAAAAAGGCATCTAGACCCTTCTTGAAGCACTCTGCTGTCCCTGCTATGACCAGTGCGTGAGGCAGGCTATTCAACAGATTGACAGTTCTCATAGTAAAAAAGCCCTGGCCCAAAAAATATAAAATAAAATTAACTCCAACTGACGGCAGCTATTTTGGGTTCTCCTACCATAACAACTGCAGAATGACACAGGTAGTGCAACGGCAAACCCTGAAACGCCTTTAGTCACAGTACTGTGCTATTAGTGACACATATATGAATCTGCTGGGTATTGCCCTCAGGTGCTTCTCACAGCAGTGACAGATATATGTTTAAATCAATATCGTAGGTAAATATGTGATCTATTTTCTTTCCTTTTTCTTTTGACCATGTTCTCATGTCATCTCTGAATTTTTTGTAACTGTAACTAATAAGCAAATGTCATCTCTAAATCTTGTTGAACTGGAATGGGGCTCTACAATATAATACAGAGTTTTATCTGGAAATGTTGCCAAATATAATATTATGTATAATAAATTAAAATATATGTATTTTATAAGTTGCCTATCTTTTGAGATTAACTGAGGTTGGACTGTTTCACAACTGTATCAGAGGATACTTATATTGGACCAATATAAGTATCTAAAACTAGATAAACTAGACCATCTTACAGTGGACTAAACTACTTTGTCCAATGCTTAATGATATCTAAATTTAGGACTTTTTACTCCATAAATATCCTATTTGACCTATACACCCATTTTTTAAAATAAAATGATGATATTTTTATTAGACCCCAACACTTTTGATGTGCCAGTCACTACATTTTCTAAAAATTTCAACCCCCCCCCCCAAAAAAATAACAGTCACAATAATTTTTACAGCATTATACATGTACATATTAAATAACCAGTTGTAGACTATTGATGGAACAGGGCGGGTGGAGGTAGATGTTTCTTTCAGTTTTTTGGGGGAGAGAAAGAAAAAGAGAGATACAGGAGAGGAAGTGACATCTACTCCTGAGCCCCTCCCTTCTCACATACTACACTATACACCACCTACTACGTTCTTTTAACAAGGACCATCATCTTACATTACCAGTCCCTGCAGGTCCCATCCACAGACTAAACATCAAACTGCCGATCATTGCTTGTCTCTTTTTTGTCTTTTTATCCCCCTTTTCTTTTTGTTCATTTATCCCTAATATTATTGTTGTCATAGTTTGTACTTCACTCTCTGTACCCTCTCTGCTGCTGTAACGCTGTGAATTTCCCCACTGTGGGACTAATAAAGGATTATCTTATCTTATCTTATCTTAGAACAAATATATGCAGGTTTCATAACCGCCATCAGCTTCAGGGTCCTCTCCACAATCGTTATTGTCTAATGGGAGTGTGGAGGGTTTTTTAGGAGATGACTGAATGTTTATTGAGCACCACAATTTCTCCTTTGACACTGTGGAGAGATGATTTTTCTAATAGTTGATGTAGAGCTTATTCAGATGGGCGTGTCCACTGCACACCCGCTAAAAATGCGGACATGTGATGTCTGTGTTCATTCCATATTGTATCCGCATCCATATTTTTCGCATTCCGTATGTCATCCTTTTTTTTTCACATCTGCAAAAAAAATTTATGGGTTTCTAATCTAGTCCAATTTTTTTTTTTTTTGCGGATGCGTGAACTTCTATGGAGGTTCGTGGTCTGCATGTGAGAAATTTTATTTTTCAAAAGTAGCCAGGCAACCAACTGGGCTGTGCAGAAAATACATTAGAAAACCATCCGGATACAATATAGACTGAATGGACAAAACCACCTTACACTTTGCTCTTAAAAAGACAATTGTCCACTAACAAGTGAAATTTATTGGACACATTGAAGAATTGAAATGCAATGGTTTGATTCCTGAAGTTATACATAATGGGGCACATTTACTAAGGGTCCGTCGGATGCATTTCCGTCGGGTTTCCTGAATTGTTCCGTTTTACCCTGAATTTTTGGCGCACACGATCGGATTGTGGTGCATTGGCACCAGCTTTCATGCAACACAAATCGGGGGGCGTGGCCGTCGGACAACCCAACTGATTCGGACAAACCGCAGAATCGCAAGATCAGCACTCACATGCACCGTGAAGAAGAAGGTGAACTCCAACGGACCTCAGCGGGGAAGCGACACATGCAGGAAATTGGACGCACGATCTTAGTGAATCACGGCAGCTCCGAATCCTCGTCGGACATTCCGGATCGGCATCGTCAACGAGACGGGTGAGTAAATGTGCCCCAATGTCTCCTTCCCAGCCTTTAATAAAGAAAGCAAAGCTTCTTTACCTTGCCTATAACCTTTAACTATTGTGTAGTGTTTATATGAAGTTGTCATTACACAATTTCAGAACCTTCTGAGGAACCAATGTTTTTTCTATCAAGTCTTGAGTCAACTCATGGGTGACTCAAGACATAATGGATAAACATTGTTTCCTCAGAAGGTTCTAAACATACATAACAACATATATGAACGCTATAGATTCTACTGTGTTGCTATTTACTCACCAAAAATAGAGCTAATATGGAAAAGTCATGTTTGAAAAAGAGCACCCATCAATATCACATAGAACCACCATTACTGTTATAACGTGCAGCAACCACTTTGTGTATGACCTTTTCAGTTTCTTGCATAGTTGAGGTAAAATTTAGCCCCGCTCTTTTTTACAACATTGTTTTGGATTATTACATTTTGAACCATTTAGTTATACACAGCTCTCTAATTGTCCCAGACAGGTCTAGGTATGGATTTTAAATGGGATACCTCGATTTTGATCTCAATTATGTGGTAGCTTTACTGGTTCCCCTGTTTGTCTTGTAGTTTTGTCCAAACAATCAGCTGTTAGATTGATGGCCTCACACATAACTCTTGGATAGTTTAAAGCTACTTAAAAACTGCAGTGTACTCAGGTCCTGTGGCTACTTAGCAGAAGCCTAAATCATTAATCCCTTCAGCATTTGAAGGTTCCTAAAAGTCCTGTTGTGGGAGGGGGAAAATGAAAAGAGCTCACAGGCTGAGCCCTCTTCATACTCACAGGGTGTTTGCTGCATAAGCTAACTCTTGTCCCTGCAAATTTGCCCACACTGAGATAACCTGCAGAACAGATGTTGAACAAACAGATAGACACAATGGAAGTCAGGATAAGCAGTTCATAAACAAGATGCTATAGTATTGTAAGGCAAAGAAACATAAAGTAACAAGGGTCAGAATACACAGCAACAGCACAATAGAGGATGTAGAACAACAGGTGTATGAATAACATTATAACTAGCACCTGAATTGAGGTGTAGGTATATGTATATGAGTTCCTGGACGTCCCCCTGACTGCTGATTGGCTGTTTTAGCTGTCCATCACTCAAAACACAACTCATAAACCCCAGCTCAGAAAAAAATATGTAACCACCTAGTTTCTCACTGAAAATACACCTAACTCAGCCAAAGGAACTAACACTGAAGACTGTCAATCGCAGCCTGAAGCAGAACAGACCATTCTTTAGCCTCAAATTGCACATACCCATGTGCATATAATATGAACCATGGCACCTAGAAACACCGTTGGGTTCCACAGAATCGGTGATATCCACTAAAGTTGCAGTAAAAAATTAAAAATTATAATTTATAGTCCCCATTCCTGACTATAACCTTAACAGTGAATATTTCTGGTTCTGTGGCTACAATCCCAGTGCAATATTAAAGGATACATTATCATTAGGAAGGAACGTACTCCAGCTTAAAGAGTGACTGTTGAGATTGTATTGATTAAATCTCTTATTTTGCCTAAAATATCATACATACATTTAGTAGTAGCTATTTGGATAAAACAGACCTTTTTTTTAGGAAAATTGCATCTTTATTCAACAGCTTAATTTTTTTTTTTTGGGGGGGTGAGAGTGAGGTTGAAGTTAGATTATTTAACGTTGATGGATGGAGGACTTGGTATTTCAAATAAATGAGTATATTATTTGATGACACAATTTCAATATTTATACAAATTACTCCAATATTTGAACAAAAGGTATAAAAACCAGGAGAAATGGATTTTAGAAACATTAGAAGCGGGACAACCAGGGCCGCACCTGCCATGAGGCGAGATGAAAATCTCGCCTCAGGCGGCAGATGTCCGAGCCCTGATGAAAGCGGCATCTTGGGTGAATAAAATGAGGGTGATTCGGGCGCCCATTGCCGCCCGAATCACCCATCATTAAATTAATCGCGTCTGTTTCTTTAAGAACACAGACGCGATTAATATACAGAGCGGCGCAGGCCTGTTTGGCTGCGCCACTCAGTTGCACTGGAGGACCCAGGGGGCATGTGATGATGTCACGCCGCCTGCGTCCTGGCACAGATCGTTCGGGGGTAGCAGCGTCAGATAATGATCCCCTCTGGACTCACAGGGAGCACCTGAGGAGGCTCAGATCATGCACAGCAGCTGCCCGGGGCTGTAGATGTTGATGGCGGTCCGTGTCAGCCCCGAACTCTCACAGCTGCAGCTCCTCCTGCTCAGGGTACCGGCACCATCGGATCCCCATGATGCTCACACAGAAGCAGCCCGCATCTGGTACAATCTGGAACAGCAGCAGCCCGAGCCACACAGTTATCTTGGGGACACAATAGGAGAAACTGATGTATGTATATAATGTGTCTCAGGGCCGATTCTAGCATATTTGCTGCCTGAGGCGAATATTAAAATGCTGCCCCCCCCCCGCTCCCTGTTAAGTAAATGCTGAAAACTTTACTAACAATTAACAACCCTACAGACAGCTCCCTGCCGCTGTGTGACTGACTACAGGTTCTGGGAGTCATTAGTGGCATCTAGTACCTTATAGATGACAATCTCTTCCATCAGGAGGACTTTATTCCGGGATCTCCAATCCATGACGTATCACTGCTGAGGTCACGGCCGGATATCTTCAGCTCTGTGCAGCATCTCCACCCGGCGTCCCTAAAAATACCACAGTCACTTACAGTATAAAGTCTCCTGGATAACAACACTGCGCTCCTAAATAATATATACCCCTCACAACACAACTGACCGCACTCTCCACACATATAACACATCCCTTCATTATATATATATATTAGTCTACTGGAATTATAGCATACACAGCACCAATCAATATACAACACCCCCAATTTATTATTACAGACCCCTAACATTTGGTTTACATGATGCAAAGTAATCTGTATCCTATAACTAATAAATATATAGCACCCCTAATGAATATTTATTTTTATTTATCCCTGCTCTCATATATTTAAAGGCCTCGTTATACACCCCCCAATTAAATTATATACAGATCCCATATACAGATCCCCTACAGCTTAAATAAAATCTTGCCCCACATATACAGCCCCTCCCAGCTTAGTAATA
The DNA here is from genome assembly GCF_040894005.1 of Engystomops pustulosus. Classification (NCBI taxonomy): domain Eukaryota; kingdom Metazoa; phylum Chordata; class Amphibia; order Anura; family Leptodactylidae; genus Engystomops; species Engystomops pustulosus. Next base: position 13,731 of record NW_027285769.1, on the reverse strand, counting down.
TACTGTATCCCATATACAGCCCCCCAGCTTAGTAATATACTGTATCCCATATACAGCCCCCCAGCTTAGTAATATACTGTATCCCATATACAGCCCCCAGCTTAGTAATATACTGTATCCCATATACAGCCCCCCAGCTTAGTAATATACTGTATCCCATATACAGCCCCCCAGCTTAGTAATATACTGTATCCCATATACAGCCCCCCAGCTTAGTAATATACTGTATCCCATATAAATCCCCCAGCTTAGTAATATACTGTATCCCATATACAGCCCCCCAGCTTAGTAATATACTGTATCCCATATACAGCCCCCCAGCTTAGTAATATACTGTATCCCATATACATCCCCCCAGCTTAGTAATATACTGTATCCCATATACAGCCCCCCCAGCTTAGTAATATACTGTACTCCATATACACCCATATAAATATATAACCCCCCCCCCCCAGGAAAAGAATAATCTGGCCTCATACAATATATACAGCCCCCCAGTATAAAATAATTATGGCCCCATATAATATATACAGCACCCCCCCTTGTATAAAATAATTATAGCCCCAAATAATATCTATAGCATCCCCCCCAGTATTAAAACAATCATAGCCCCAAATAATATATATAGCATCCCCCCCAGTATAAAATAATTATAGCCCCAAATAAAATACATAGCATTCCATCATCCCCCCCCCAGTATAAAATAATTATGGCCCCATATGATATATATAGCAACCCCCCCCCAGTATAAAATAATTATGGCCCCATATGATATATATAGCATCCCCCCCCCAGTATAAAATAATTATGGCCTCATATGATATATATAGTGTCCCCCTCCAGTATAAAATAATTATGGCCTCATATGATATATATAAAGCTCCCCCCCCCCCAGTATAAAATAATTATGGCCTCATATGATATATATAGCTCCCCCCCCCCAGTATAAAATAATTATGGCCCCAAATAATATATATAGCACCCCCCCAGTATAAAATAATTATGGCCCCAAATAATACATATAGCACCCCCCCCTAGTATAAAATAATTATAGCCCCATACGATATCTACAGCGTCCCCCCCCACCCCACCCCCACCCCACAGTATTAAACGTTTTCCAGCCCCTCCCCAGTATAACATAAAACCTCCCCACATTTAATCAAGTTCATTAAAAATAATAAAATATATATTCACGTTCAGGCAGCTGCTCCGTCGGCGCGGCTCCTGTCTTCACGCGGCTCTCCTGTGAGCCGCGGCTCCGCACAGTGACACAGGCGCCGCGCCATGACGTCATGACGCCTGTGTCACTGCTTAGCACGGAGCGACGCAGCTGCCGGAAAGGCGCTGCGTCGCTCCGCATATAAATCGCGCCTGTGTCTTAAAGAGACAGGCGCGATTTATTTAGCTGGTGGGCGATTCGGGCGTTAATGGACGCCCGAATCGCCCACTTTAGAGCGGCAAATTTCGCCGCCCTTTACAGGGACCCGCATTCTGCCGCCTGAAGCGAGATTTTCATCTCGCCTCATGGCAGATGCGGCCCTGATGTGTCTCATATATATATATATGTGTGTGTGTGTTTATGGTGTATATGTGTGTGTGTTTATGTGTGTGTGTGTTTATGGTGTATATATGTGTGTGTTTATGGTGTATATATGTGTGTGTTTATGTGTGTGTGTATATGCTGTATGTGGGTGTATATGCTATGTGAGTGTGTGTGTATGCTGTATATAAACTGTGTGTATATGATGCATGGTATGTATATACTGTATGTATGATGTCTATATACTGTATGTATGTGCATACAATACAGTATGTATATGCAGTATGTGTGTATATATTGTGTTTATACTGTATGTGTGTATATACTGCAACGTGTTATATATCCAAGTATATTATGTGTATATGCTATATGTGTTTAGAATGTATATGTACTATACAGAATGTATGTATATGATGTGTATATATTGTACGTGTGTATAAATGTATGTGTACATATTTGTGTGAGTATATACTTTATGAGTTTATATATAATGTATATGAGTGTATAAATATATCTATGACTACATAAATGTGTGTGTATGAGTTTATACATTTGTGTGAGAGTGTACTAATGTGTGTATGAGTATAGAACTTTATGTAAATGTATATAAATGATAAATCTGCTATGGGGCTGCGTGGGAACGTAAATGCAGGTTATTTTGGGGGGGGGGCAGCATTTTCAAGTTTCTCCTCAAGCAGCAAAAAGGCTAGAATCGGCCCTGGGGACAACAAATTTTAGGTGGGGTGAAAGGTTTTCTATTAGTCGATATGCTCTTTTAATGTTGGAATTATGTAATCAAACTAGAAGGTGGAAATGGATTTCTAGGGTTTAAACCTCTATAGGGAGATTCAAACTAACCATAAATACTGAATATAGGTACATTAAGGTAAATTAAATTAAAGAGCTGATACTGATCTGGGTCCCCAATACACAAACATCAGGTTGGTGGAACAAGGGCTCATTAGGAATCTCCATATGAAACCATTCTGTTCAATGTCAAACTGTAAGACTTGAATGTGGTCCCTATAAACTGACCAGGTATAAAAAGGATGATACTTCTGATCACTACAGAGCACCTCCAGCAATCTATGCATCTGAAAACTTCAGCCAAGCTGAACAGACTTGATATATATTGCTCTACAACCATGGTGAAGTTTGGTAATTAAGAGGCACACTTTTGCACTCCTAAACATAAAAAGTCTTAGTTGGACTTAGTTAAATATCTTGAGTTCCAGCAATTGCAAGCAATGGCCCATAACATGTGTGGTCTTGGAAGCATGGCCCAAAGTTTTGCCTCACCCCACTGACTAGAGTACAACATTTTTGGGCCTCAAAAATACATCACTTACTGGCTTAATGTTAGGATGTTATACTAGGTCAGGGGCGTAACAACAGGGGTAGCAGCCATAACAGCTGCTATGGGGCCCACATTGTCTGGGTGCCTTGCCATCCAACTGCCACAAAAATTGGTGCAAATTCGTTTTTTTCAAAAATTTCCACAATTTGAATTTTTTCCAGCTTTTTAGTACCAAAACCAGACCCAAATCCCCACCACTAACACCCATGATGAGTGCTGGCACCTATCCCCTTTGTTAACTGTTTAAATGCCGCTGGCAAAGTCACGAGGGGCATTTAAACAATTGCATGTCACCATTTTGGGGTGGGTCATTGCTCCTGAAGACGTCATCAGAAAGTGACCGTCCATGTTCAGCACCTTCAATGCCACTGGCAACTTTGGCAGATGCTTTAAAAGAATTAACACCTGCAATCAGTGCCAGCACCAATCTCTGGCACTAACCCTGGGGATGTTGAGGCAGACACAGTCCTGGACCCAAACTTCTAATGAGGGGTTGGGTTTGAGAGACCTGAGCTTTGCGGTTCAGTTCCGCGCAACAATTTTCATAACATACAAACTGAAAGTGTTCTGGCATCCAGAAACACCTGGAAAAGGGTAATGATAACTCTTAAAGGTGGTCAAAACTACTCAGTATTTTTATTTTGTCATCTAATAAAGTGGAATGCAAACCATTCCAAGTTAGATTCTATTCTGACATTTAGCAGTCACCTCATAGGTCATCATCGATGGAGGTGAGTTTTATTTCTGGTAATACTTTAGAACAGTTCAAATATAGAATCCAGAAGAATAAGGACAGCTGATGAGGTGCTACGTCGTATAGTAAAGAATAGATAGTGATAAGTAGAAAGCAAAAGTAGAGGAGCAAAAGTTCTTTTATCACAAGTCTGCTCTTAGGACAAACCTTATGAGCTCTTAGGCCCAAGCTCTCCCACAAAAGCACACCTACTACACCTTTTAGAACACACTGAGTGACCAGAGACGGTGTCTGTGCACCACTAGAACAGACACACAGCTAGTCCCAGAAGAAGCTGCAGCATGCACATCTGGACACAGCTTCATCCCAGCCTGCATTTACTTCCAGTTGGTGAATCTATCCCTGAGGACACTCTCCATGACTACTCCAGTAATCTGAAATCTCTCCAGTAATCCGGAATCTTTTTCAAGATTGTTTTGGCCCGTTGCCTGCAGTTGTTCTAAACTGCGAAGAATAAAGAACCATGAGTTATTTTGCACACCGTTGCCTCCATCTGATCCATGGATACAGCTTTATCACCATGCCGGGCGCCCATCCATTACCAAGGACATATCTTACAAACAGTCAGGGGTTCCCCGAGGGAGAACCAGTACACCAAATACATGAAACCTATGTCTACTGTGTTGAAGTGGTTTCCTATATGTATTCCCATGATATGGATGAGTTACAAATCAATGAGGGTCTGACCGATGGGATCCCTAGCAAATGGCAAAAGACAGGGCCAAAAGTTCCTCCATAAATGGTGAGCTTGTGAAGTACATGTGTGACTGACATCTATAAGGCTGCATGAGATCACCAATGGATAAGTGTCAGTCTACCAGGCACACAAGAACTTTATTAGCAGAGACCCTTTGGTTTCCTATCCCTGGAACACAACTACAAGCCTTATGTGATCTAAAAGATGAGATTCTTATCTTTACTATAACACAATAGTCACTAGTCCCAAGGTGCCCCTCACAACATCTCCTTAACTGTCCACTGGGTAATGTAGTAGCAGCTTGGCATGAGGCAGGAAGCGGTTTGGCTCACATACTGCCTTCACCCAGCATTTCTGGACATCACAACTTGTCTGCAGTTAACTCCACCTCGTACTCTGATTCCTCCTGTCCACACAGCACCTTCACCCTCAGTTTCAGTGAAGTCATGGGGAAACCGCAGGCTGAAACTCATCTGTCTGAACAAAAGAGCACATACTGCTCAGGGCCTATGGACTGCGATCAAGGACCTGACAGATGAATGGTTACTGCCTCTGAACTTCATGACCAAGGTGATGTGTGACACCAACCGGTACCTTATAGCAGCTTTGGGCCTAACCCAGTGGAAGAATATCCCTTGTGTTGCCCATGTGCTCAAATTGGTGGTGCAGAGGTTTCTAATCAATTACACAGACATATGGATGCTGCTGGATAAAGTGCCCATCGTGTGCACTGCAGAGGAACTTTGACTTTCCCAACTTTTGCCTGCTCTTTTCCCATCTTTTGCCTGCTCCAAAATGCTTTTTAGGTCATAGGGGAAAATGAAATGGTGACACAGGAGGGAGAAGAGGAGGAACATGTTTAAGGCCACTCAACATATGGCTCACAGGGTGGGTTGCTGGACCAGTTGTCAGGTACTGCACTATGCAGCCAGGGGACAGTCTTGGAGGAGGATGAGGAGGAAGAAGAGGAGTAGTTTTCCTCACAGCAAGGTGACAAAGTAGCTCACATGTGTCACCGCAGCATTGCTGGGGGAGATGTGACAGAGGAGGCAGAGACACCTATATGCTCCAGTGACAATGACACCCAAGTAGATTGGATAGTTACCAGTTCCAATTACAAGGTGAACTAGCTACAAAGATAACATAACATCCTTCATTCCACCACTAGAGCGCAAGAGAAAAATGAGGGAGTACAAGCGCACTTTGCTGGAGGCACTACTGATGAAGCTCCAATCCGACATGAAGGGCTTAGTAGCAGCAAGAGGAGAAGGAAGTCGTCAATGCAGCAGGATCACCAGCACCACCTTGGGAGGGAGAGATATCATCATTCACAATGTGAAATGCCATGTTCAATTCTACTCAACCTACACCACCATCGCATACGGCATGTAGTATCAGGAGGCATAAAGTTACTCACTTGGTAGAAGATTATCTGTCGACTAGGCTCCTGGTACTGGAAAATTGGGCACATGGTCAGGGCTTGGACTTCTATGCCTTGGAGGTTCTGCCATGCGTCAATTGTGCTGTCAGAGTGTTTGTTTGCAAACAACCGGGGGTATCACTACCGACGAGAGGATTTGGCTATCCACAGCCAATGTGGATATCCTCATTAATAAAATGATGAACCAGACATAGAACCCACACATCTTGGCTGTGCCAGCACACAAATGAGTAGAAGAAAAAGATTGCGATCCAGCACTCCAACAAATAGTGAAATAAAGTAATTTTATTAAGATTAAAATTCCATGGTACACATACGTAGAAACATGTACATCGACACGTTTCGACTTTACAAAATCTTAATTATGGTATGACCATAGTATGACCTGCGTAGGTCTGTGCACACTCTGGATGTGGAAGGATCAGGTGAGCTGAGTATATGGACTAGCAAAGAAATTAGTGGTTAGAGAGTAAAATTATGTAAAATACTGCAGTAGCTGGATTTTAACCGCAGTGAAAGGAAGAGTGTATGGTTTTCCTATTTCTACTTTTACCGGTATGAGAATAAATGGGCCTGAACACCCCGAGTGCCTTAAACCTCAGTATTAACAGTATTATAAATGTGGTTTTATTATTATTTCTTTGTTTATTTAAAAAATTTTTAACTTATTTTATTATTTATTATTTTAGAATTTTCCTAGCCCATTTTTGGCAGGGCAACTGCCTTGTAATTACCACCATTTTAAAGCCATTTTTGGGTGCTAAAATTCAGGTCCACATTGATTTTAATGGGTTTTTTGTTCTAGTCCAAGTTCAGGTCAAGTCTGTTTACACAAACCAAACTTTTCACTGGAGTTTGTCCAAACTCAAAAACCCACTCATCACTATTCTTAATCAGAACATATTTTACTGCTGTGGAAGCCAGCCGGTATGGAATTAAGCTGGCTCCTCAACAGCATGGAACATGTTTTTTAGATGCAATTCTCTAAGTAAAATATATATATTTTGTGTTTTCATCATAGGTAAAACAATACCAAAGTGACCTGTGAACTGAAGTGCTCCCTGAAAATTCAAACCACATGTCTAAGACAGAGAAATTACGCAATGCAGCCAAGATATTCTTCTTCATTAATTTGCAAATACTTTTTTCATTTATTTTTTTCACAATGATCCACAGAAGAGAAGCTCCAGCTTCAGCCAATGCTGATTCACAAGAGAATTTGTTGGTTTCAAGAGTTTTATCAAAAAAACCAATAATTATCCTACTTTGGACATTTCCTTTTGGAATAAGATTTCCTATTTATAACTGTCCTCAGCAACTTGATAATTCTGATTGTTTGTATACAGCAGACCGTACCCAGTATTCATCAGCACATGCGGTTGTATTCCACCACAGAGATGTGTGCACTACTAAGACACAACTGCCCCAAACACCAAGACCATCTACCCAGCGCTGGGTCTGGTTTAATCAGGAATCTCCTAGTTATAGTCCAAATCTTGCATTAATGAACAATCTTATGAACCTCACAATAACCTACAGGCTTGACTCGGACATCTTTGCTCCATATGGTTGGTTAGAAAAGCACAATACAACAATGAATTTTACTATCCCCAAGAAAACGAAACTAGCGGCCTGGGCGATAAGTAACTGGAATCCAATTTCTAGAAGAGTCAAGTATTATGGAGAACTAAAGAACCATTTACAGGTTGATATTTATGGGAAGCAGCACCAAAAACTTCCAAAAGATAAAAAAATAGAAACACTTTCCACTTACAAATTCTACTTTGCTTTTGAGAATTCTATACATGAAGATTATATAACAGAAAAACTCTGGTACAATGCACTTTACTCAGGATGTGTTCCAGTTGTGATGGGTCCACCTCGTGAAAACTATGAGCGTTTCATCCCAAGAGATGCCTTCATTCACGTTGATGACTTTGCAAGTCCTCAGGAATTGGCTTCTTATCTTCTGAGTCTGGACAAAGATGAAGAGAAGTACAAGCAATACTTCAACTGGAGATCAGAATATTATGTGCCACCTCAGGACAACCCCTGGACAGTGCCCTACTGTAGAGTCTGTAAGGCCCTGAAAGACCCCCCACCTTATAGGACCATAGCGAGCATTGAAAAATGGTACAAAAATGAGTACTGGGTGATAGACGAGCGCAATGTTGGGCTCCCATTGATCTGATTGTTTTACTAGTTCTGTAATTCAGGAAAATGGGGAAGCCCTGCTGGGGACATTGTGTTGGGTGGCTCAGCTGAGGATATTTAATTGGGTGGGGGAGCTCTGCTGGGGACATTTTATTAGGTGGGGGGCTCTGCTAGGGATGTTTCCTTAAGTGGTGTGGAGAACTGCTGGGGTCATTACATTGGATATTTCAGTGAAAAACCCAAAGGAGACATTATATGTGCATGGTGGTTCCTATAAAAAGGGGTTTTGTAATGTCCCCTTTTCTGTAGCCGTCTACTTATCAAGACATTAAGAGACACTACAGCAAAAGGGGCACTGTAGAGGGGGATGCAGGAAATGGGAGTCTGTAAGGGTTGGGGTTAGATAAGGAGTATTTGTGGGGCACACAATGTTTGTTTTCCAATGACCATGGTAAGAGGGTTAAATTTAGGTTCCCAGATACAAAAAGGTTTGAGAACACTGCTTTAAGGGATTTAAAAACATATTTTTATTGTCACACTAGTGAGAATAGCTGATCTGTAGATCTGCAGGGTTTTGGACTTCAATAATATTTTACTCAGGACCTATCAGGACTATCCTCAGATAGTTTCCCCTTACATATAATATATAATATAAGGTATAGAATAATCCAGATTGCAAACTTTCTACCCCCAAGTTTCAGGAAGCTCCGCTTAGCGCACACTCTTTTAAGCAACTCCGACTTTAGCGCCCCCCGATTGCCAACTACTGCTGCTGATCTATATTATGGTGTCACTGTATGCCCATTTTGCAATCTAGTATTGTCCTTTTTACTGATTAAGGACTCTTATAGATATCTCAGAACAGGTACCAATTACGTGGACTCAGCATAGGGGGGGACTATTATTCAAGGGTACAGTATAACAAAGTGATGGAAGCATTGACAGCCAACAGAACTGGTACACTACCCGACTACAATTGTAATTGGAATATATGGTGCTCCTTTGTGGGCTCAAACTCTCATCCTTGCTAACATGATCAGTTTTACCTTTCCATATTTCTGAAATGTATGGTGCAGCACATTTTCTCCATTTTGACACCCAGTGTTACATGAATCTATTTGAAAGTGCTTGGACTTTAGATTAGATTCTTGAAAAATGTCTCAAAGTAAGGATACATTCAAACAACCTATATTCACCTTGACTGTAACCTGGGTGAACATAGAACCACGCACTGGAGAGGAGGAGTGAGTGCTGCTCAGCCCCACTCTCCGTAGAGAAGCGAGTGGCCGGCGCCGTAACATGCCGAAATATAGGCCATTGTGCTATATTTTACTCTGCACGGTCACGGTGCAGTGAGACAATGGGGCACATTTACTTTACCGTCCCGTCGTGATCCCTGCCGTGCGTTGTCCGACGAGGATTCGGGTCTGCCACGATTCACTAAGATCGTGTGTCCAATTTCCCCCGCTGAGTACTTCCAGAGTTCACCTTCTTCTTCCGGGTGCATGTAAGTGCTGATCTTGCGATACAATTTGCTTTTTAAATTTCGCAGTTTGTCCGAATTAGTTGGGTTGTCCAACGTCCACGCCCCCCAATTTGTGTCGCATGCAAACCGGTGCCAATGGGGCACAATCCGATTGCTGTGTGACAAAAACCCGGGCAATTCAGGGCAAATCGGAAAAAAATTGCAAAACCTGACGAATATGCGGCATTCAGACCCTTAGTAAATGTGCCCCAATGTTTGCTCACCACACAGTGACCGGGTGCCATAGACATCAATGGGGACAACTGCATAATGGTCCCCATTATGTTTGCGTGAATGAACCCTAAGACAGATTTAGGCAGCTGTTTACTATTGCTTCCTTTTTGTCACCTTTGTTTATTACTATGTGTGGCATCTCAACTGTGATTACTTCAAACCTCATGTTTTATATTGAGATTTAGATTTTGTGTATGCCGGAATTCTCTCCTTCCATGTAAATTGTTAAAAATCCAATAAAAACTTTATTAAAATTTATTTTGGACAAATTAATCAGGAATTACAAAGCCAAACACCGATCATAAATCAAGAACTCAAATATGATAAAAAAGTTGCAATTAGGGCTCATTCAGACGGCATTTCAGTTGCGTCTCAGCAAAAAATGCAGATGCATGAAATGCGTTTCCATATGTCATCCATTTTTCCTGTCCGCAAATAAATTATTTAATTAAAAATAATAATTCTTTTATTTATACAGTGCACACTGCACAGAGCTTGCCAAATTGCTCTCTGTCCCCAATGGGGCGCACAATCTAATCAACCTACCAGTATGTTTTGGAGTGTGGGAGGAAACCGGAGGACCTGGAGGAAACCCACGCAAACACAGAGAGAACATACAAACTCTTTGCAGATGTTGACCCTGGGACTTGAACCCAGGTCCCGAGCACTGCAAGTCTGTAATACTAACCACTAAGCCACCGTGCTGCCCTACAGATGGGTTTCTACTTTCTGCCCTACCCAGTTGGTTGCCTAACAACATTTGAGAAAAAAACTATTGCATATGGATGTCATTGGTGTGCCGTCCGTGTTTTCGTGGATATTGACTTCTATGGAGGTATCTCGCCGCATTTGAGGAAAAAAATTACCAGAGCCCCCTGTGCTCTTGCTTCAGACTGTTACACTGTGAAAGAGCACTTCTCCCTCCCACTGTGTTCTACGACTCCCCACTGCCATGGGATCACAGCAAGCAAAGGGAGGGAGGCAGTTAGAGACATTAACTATACACCCTTGTAGCCAAAACACCTGTGACCTCCATTAGAATGGGGCAAGTGTCACCAGTGGGTTGGGCTACTTGTGTTGCCTACTTGTCACCCGGCCATAGCCCAGGTGAGCACCCAGCGGCAAATTGGAGAGGAGGAGTGTCTGTTCTCCATAGCGATACACGACGCCCAGCGATATGTATGGGGAAAGATAGAGCACTCTTTTTGCATGGTACGGTACGTATGGTCTTCGTACAGCCGCTGGGCACCATAGCCATCTATGGGGACTAATTTATACATCCCCAGAAGCTTTACTTCTTTAGACACTCTGCCCATGATGGAAGGCACACGTCCACCTCAGTATACAGGGCACAACACCAGCACACATGAAACTACCTCAACGGAGCTCAGTACATAAATCTAGGACCATGGAGGAGTCAGTAAGCAGAGGTGTCTTGGCAGCAGGAGTGGATGGTAGACAGTCAGGGTCTACAACCTACCGGCCGCTATAATTATATCTTCTCTGAAGGAGAGGAGGTATAATTACAGAAACTTTACGGTAAGTTTGATGTGATGTGGTTGTGGCTCGCTAGGTGCTTTGGCGTCTGATTTTACACGCAAGCTTTTAATCTTGTAGTTAGAGTAGAATAAAAAGTGTTTTTTATACTTACACCTGAAGGTTTTTCACTATCTCTTTGCCAGATTGCTTACCAGGTGCCACTTGGAAAGATTATGCACGAGAGCAGGTTGGCTTCGGGAGTGGTGGCCGATTATTAGAATCGGACTATTGGATCCACAACCAAAGAATCAGTGAAATTTCATTTAAGGTGGAATTCCTTCTTTTTCTATTTTTTCATTGTATCATAGTTTATAGAGTTGACAAAAGACACTTGTCCATCAAGTTCAACCACAGAAGGGAAGGGATTAGATGGAAAGGGATTTAGGGGAAACAATTCTATATAACATAACCATCAATGTTATTTAGGTGTAAAAAGGCATCTAGACCCTTCTTGAAGCTCTCTGCTGTCCCTGCTGTGATCAGTGCCTGAGGCAGGCTATTCCACCGATTGACAGTTCTCATAGTAAAAAAGCCCTTTCGCCTCTGGTGATTAAACCTCGATTTCTCCAGACAGAGACAGTGCCCCCTCGCCTTTTGATTTGATTTAATCTGAAACAATATACCACCATATTTTTTGTATGGACCATTCATATATTTAAATAAATTAATCATGTCCCCTCCTAGTCGTCTCTTTTCCAGACTAAATAAATCTAGTTGTTTTAATCTTTCCTCATAACTGAGACTCTCCATACCCCTTATCATTTTTGTGGCTCCACGTTGAACCCTCTCCAGCTCCAGGGCATCCTTTTTATGAACCGGTGCCCAGAACTGGACAGCATATTCCAGGTGAGGTTGAACCAATGCCTTGTACAGTGGTAATATTACATCCCTATCACGAGAGTCCAGACCACTTTTGATACATGACAAGATCCTACTGGCTTTAGAGGCAGCTGATTGACATTGCATGCTGTTACTCAATTTATGATCTACTAGTACCCCCAGGTCCTTCTCAACAAGGAACTCTCCCAGGTTTACTCCCCAAGGACATATTTTGTCTTTGGATTATTAACCCCTGGGTGCTTTACTTTACATTTATCCACATTGAACCTCATTTGCCAAGTGGATGACCAAACACTTAGTTTGTCCAAGTCACCTGCAGCTTATGAACATCCTCCATAGACTGTATTACACTACACAGCTTGGTGTCATCTGCAAAAATAGACACAGTGCTATTAATTCCTACCTCTATATCATTAATAACTATATTAAATAGTAGTGGGCCAAGCACAGAACCGCGAGGTCCACCACTCATAACTGGTGACCATTCCGAGTAGGAATCATTGACCACAACTCTCTGGATATGATCCTTCAGCCAGTTCTCTATCCAATTGCAAATGATTTCTGCAAAACCAATAGACCTTATTTTACCCATCAGGTGTTTATGAGGGACATTGTCCAATGCCTCTGCAAAGTCCAGGAACACAATATCCACAGCTGCTCCTCCATCCAGGCATCTGCTTACCTCTTCATAGAAGCAGATCAGGTTAGTCTAACAACTTCTATTCTTAGTAAAAACCTATGCTGGCTGTCACCTATTATACCAAGTGATGTCACATACTCCAGTATATAATCTTCTACTAGCCCTTCCAATATTTTCCCCACAATGGAAGTTAAGCTTACAGGCCAGTAATTGCCTGGTGAAGTTCCCAGAGCCCTTTTTATATATTGGCACCACATTTGCCTTGCGCCAGTCACTTGGCACCACACAAGACATTACCGAATCCCTGAGGATTTTGAACAGCGGTACAGCAATAACAGAACTGAGTTCTTTAATAAAACTCTGGGGTGTAACCCATCTGGTCCAGAGTACACACAAGAGTACAGGAATTGGTTGTCCTAGAAAAGAAGCCCAGACTGGTAGGAGAGAGCACTGACATTTATTGTTACAAGAATGCATGAGGAGACTGAGACACAGGCTGCTGCAGCTGTTCCCCCTCTCCCCTTCCCCAAGGACTCATCACTTGCTGCTGGCAGGGAGCCAGGTTCTGAGAAATAAACTATTTTAGTAAAGGAAGAAGTGGCAGTATTCAGAATTCTGACAAATGCATTTTAAGGACTGGCATAACATAGGTTATTTGAGCCTGTCTCCAGCTAAAAATAACATTTCTGGTGTACAGTAATGTATAGGTTGTCTTCCACTCCATAACTTTTTAATTTTCCTTTTTGCAGAGATGCATGAGGAGTTACTTTTTTCGGGTCTGGTTGCTTTTTTGAATGGCAACACATATTAATTGTGCCATTTATCAGTCGATATAAATATGCTTTAACACTTTTAGACATTACAATCTGTGTGATTTGTAAATCATTTTCATCCTCGTGCTTTTTAGTAGCCACCTTTTTTTAATTATTTTTTTAAATTTACTTTATGGTGGATTTTTTTCCTGGACAAGATATGTTTTTTGATTGAAGCAAATTTTTGAATTCCTTTTA